>NC_057807.1:370107449-370407449 GCF_018294505.1 Triticum aestivum
CAATCCCTCTCTCCCCCGCACAAAATTGTCAATCCCTCAACCCATGAGATCCTTCCCCTCTTGTCCATGTTTTTCCAGCTCTCTCATCAAACATGTTGTCTCTTCTCCTTCCACGTATACAAAAATCACGTATATTACATGTCTCCATCTTTCTCACAGACCTAACTTCTTCCTCTCTCTCTCTCTCTCTGTGTGTGTGTGTGTGTGTGTGTCCTTAGGTTTGTCTCCTACTCTCTCGTCCACATACATACAATCTTTCCCGCCCTATCTGCTCCATCTTCAAAAGCTATCTCTGCATGTTTCATTCACACAATGGGATATGTCAAAATGTTGCTTCTATAATGGTTGATGTAGAGTTTTGGTTGTTTTTGTTGCATCCTACAAAGTAATAACTATGAAATGCATTTAGATTCTCATTTGACTGGGATTATGTGAGTTTGAGCATGTTGTGAAGTACTATAGACCTTGTATACATCTTGGGATTCGACAATGATTGTAACTATTGAATTGTATAGACCATTACATTCGAAGTCAATAGCCTAATATATTTATTTCACAATTTCAACAAATGATTAGTTCACTACAAACTAAGAAAAAAAATGTGTACTCCCTCCGTTTTTATTTAAGTCCGCGTATTAGCATTGGTCAAAGTCAAGTTTTGTAAACTCTCAGAAAGCTTATAACAAAAAATATTAACATATACAATAACAAATAAACACCATTAGATTCATTATTGAATGTACTTCCACATCACACATATTTGTTATGGTAAATGTTTATATTTTTATATAAACTTGGTCAAAGTTTAGGAAGTTTGACTTCGGTCAAACCTAATATGCAGAGTTTACTACTACTACTCGCTAGTTGCTTAGCCCAATCACTCAACACGCCACACGGGGAGTCCAGTGTCACAAAATTTTGAGGTCAGCGGGAAAATCTCCCGCGACCCTGATTTGAGCAGTGGGAAGTTACCATCATAGCCTTCGGAACAGGCCTACGTACGACGCTTGGTAGGGGGCTGTTTTCGTAACTTCAGGTTCACCCTACCCAGCCAGCCCCACCCAGGCACCCAGATAAGTACACCTGAATACTCCCCATTTTCTATCCCCACCGCAAAATAGACTTCTCCATGGCACCGCAGCCTTCGTGCTCCTCCCCTTTACATCGGCGCACTCGTCCACCGCAGCGCATCTGCCTCATCGATGACCTCGTACGCCGCACTAGAGCCGGTCCACCGTCGTCGTCGTAGATGGAGCCTCTTCCCCGACATCGTCTTCCACGGTCTCGGATCTGCTTCTCGGAAGCCGACGCCAAGCGCAGAAGTACCACCGTCATGGACAATGAACTGACTCCCATTGCCGACCATGACTCACAGAGGCCGCCGCGACCATCGTTCTCCTCCTCGATTCGTAATGGTGTATTGAATCACTTAGCAGTAAATGTGTAGTTCCAATTTTGTTCATACCTACCCTTCAATTTTCCTGGGTGCTATTGTTCCCGTAAAAGTAATTGGTTATAGCCTCCATTGTCCAACAGAATATCAGCTTGTAATTGTGCGTCGCTCCTGTATCGCGCTGTGCTTGGGTAGGTTTTTCATCTGCAACCAGCAGTGTGGCAAATGATGGAAAGGTTTTTAGAACTAGCAAGATGCCCATGCGTTGCACGCATCAAGATGCATTTGTATGAGTATTTTATCTTGTGGGAGAAAAGGATGAACGAGGGAAGGCCTTATTTGCAAATCTGGAGAGGGGTATGGGGATCTTTTTGCAAAATTCCCATTTGTTTCCTTCCTATCTGTCAGATATAAATCGGACGGCTTATATTGCAAGAAAAAAAGTATAGATAAAAAAAAGTAGACAGTAAAGGAAGTAGAGATAAATATTAAATATAAAATATAAAATAAATATAACCGTAGAGAAGAGAGTAGAGATAGCAGAGACGTCGGGAAAGGATCGCGCGCGCGGGGGAAAAATTGGCCGGGCATGCGCTAGTTTTCGCGCGCGGCGTCCGACGCGCTTTATAAAATCCAACGCCCTTCCACCGCTCTATGCCTTGCCACCGCTCTGTGCCTCGCCACCTCTCTCTCCTCGCTCTTTTTTGCCTCGCCGCCGCCGCGCCACCATGCCGCCGCGTCACCGAGAAACTTGGGGATACCGCGGCGTCCGCGCCCGCCCCTCCGACGGCTTCTCCGCCGAGATCCGGTTCCGCGGGATGCGCCTCGGCCTGGGCAATTTCGACACCGCCACCGAGGCCGCCCGCGCGTACGACACGGTAGCATGGCGCCTCTGGTGGCCTCACAGAACATTGAACTACCCCAACGTGCCGACGCGGGAGCGGGCGCAGGAGCTCGTGCCTCTGCCGCGGCTTAGCACCGATGAGGATCGTCGCGACAACCGGAGGCGGGAGCACCGTCTCGGCATCGCCGAGATGGGCGAGGAAGCCATTGCGCTGTGGTGCCAACACTTCCCGTAGGACATCATCAACAAGCGCGAGTTCTACGCGCAAAGGAGAGCGGAGAGGGATAAGAGGAGGGTGGAGCGAGCCGCCTATCGCGAGGACAAGCGTAGGCGAAAAGCAGACGCTCAATTCAACATGAGGCTAGGAGCAGCGTCGCCCTAGGAATCCGACGATGATCGGTATCTTCACGCCTACAGTCAGACGTCGGAGGAGTACATCACCGAGGAGCAGTCGGACGACGAGGAGTAGTTGAATTATCTTTTTTGTATCTATCTATGCTGAGAACTATCCTCTACTCTCTAGTATCTACTTCTCGATCTCAGCACTGTAAATGCTTTTTTAAAGTGCCGCGCGTTGCGATTCTATTGGAGATGCTCTACCATGGCAGACGAGTGCTTTAGTGTTGCCCACAAGATGCGCGAGTATTACTAGTAGTATTTTTCTTGCCATGTTGAGATTTTGAAACCATGAGTGTGAACATGCAGAGGAGCAATGAAGACCAAACACGGGATATCCGGGACATCTTCAAGGAGCATGGCAAGTTAAAGAGGAGCTGCACCGAACCTGTAAAACGAGCTTTGGTAAGTAACACCCTTTCAATTACTTTCGTTTAGCCTCGTGTTCTTCAATGTGTATATGTTGTAGTTTCTGTTTCTCTTAAGCGTGGTGTTCTTTGATGTGTAATAAGAAGAGTCTTAATCGTCCTAATGCTTTCGTTTTTAACTTGATGTAGGAAGTGGGTGTTCTCACCGTGTAGTCTGTTTTTATATTTCTTTTCCTTTTGAATTCACTTCTCCGAGTTCTGTTTATCTGGCTTCTACTAAATGAATCTAGGTTTCTCTGAGTATTGATCTAAAAAAGAAGTAACTTCATGTCAGGATGCAGTTCCTGCGAGGAGGGAAGTATGGTCAACCTCGAGATCATGTTTCCAAAATGATGCTGGATTACACACAAGGTGCCAGTTCCCTAATGATGCTGGATTAGACACAAGGTGCAAATTCCCAGATGATGCTGGATTACACACAAGCCAGGTGGAGTCGTCAGCTGTTCGTGTCCTCGTGGCATTAGTAAAGGCTGAAAGAAAGCGTGCAGCAGCCCTTGAGAATGTAGCTGAGTTCCTGAAGAAGCGAAAAGAGCAATCAGATGCTCTCTTCACCCAAGCCAAAGAACAGATGGAAGAAGCTAGAAATAAGCTAGCAGAGGCGGAGTAGGCTAGGCGTCTCCTGCTATCTAAAATTGTTGTCAATACAAAATTTCCTTCATAATAGCTAGGTTCAAATGTTTATCCAGTCAGCATGCCTGTTGTGATGTCTGTGCATTTACTGATTTGGCACAAAATGTTTTTTTGGGTCATGTAATAACAGGAATTACTTTCCAAACAATAACAGACGAAGCATTGGACATGGTATAGTTCACGCGCTAGCCCGACATTCCAAGTCCAACTTCCACATCAAACTCATGTTCATAGATATCTACACATTCATACATAATATCCACAACCATGATTCACTTCAAAGCTAAAAAAAGTGAGGAGAGTTATAAATAAAGAAAAACCTCTACTAGTTCCTGCTACCCATGCGAGCACAACAAGTCAAGACCATGCGTAAATTAATTATATTTTAGTCATTTTTTGTGTCCTAAAATGCCTGCCGGCTCGCGGAAGGACGTGTTTCCGGCACACGTGCGGATTCAATGAAGGCAGGCGGGGCAGTCTTAAGCTGGTTGCATGCAGCGAGGAGGCGTGCTCAGCCGGGCCTGCAGCGAGTGCAGCCCTCTTGGCCGGTGTGCCGGTTCAATGCCTGCGCTATGAGAGGTCGCGTCCGTGTCAGAGCAATCACTCCCTCCAGTCCTTTTTTGTTTGGGTATAACAAAATCTCGTTTTCCATTCACATTTTACAAGTAAAATTCATGGACAAACTTTGACTCAAAGTACGATGGGGACTAGTAAACCAGAATGGAGGTAGTAGTTTTTTTTAATCAAAGAAGGGTTTCCCCTTCCGATTACTGAAAACCAGCATCTAAATCTAAACCATAGTATTTGCCCTAGAACTACCAGGTTCAACATCTCGTAACATAAACCCATACAACCATACACCAAGGAGGTACATAGTACTATGAATTCCATTTTCACTCCATACCAATCGTTCTAAAAACAACTTACTACTTACAACGTGCCATTTAAAATTGGAACTCTTAACCCCGCTAAAAAATGATACTTTAAATGTGGCTACTTGGTCTGTGGCAACTGGTGAGCCACCGTGCTCCAAGTCGTTCACCTGTGGTCCCGACCATCAACTCCTACAAAGGTGCTCCACCATGTACCCAGTACCCGCGAATGCAGCAATCATGCACCTAGGGTTTTAGGGTTTATTTGTTAACGTCGCCTTTACGTAACACTCATGTGTGCGAGACAGGGAGAGGCCGACTGCATGCGTGCGCCTCTTCTCTTCGTATATGTACTCCACCGTTTGTCTGGTGTCCAAAAAATTATAATAACTACTAGCAATGTGCCAATGCGTTGCCATACGATCAAAGTAGATTAATACATATTCACCGATTTGATAGAAAAAAAGTCTAGTTTTGAAATACGTATATCACTAAAAATATGTTATGTTTCACTCAAAATATATTCTTTTGGCGGTTTTGATGAGATAAGGGAGGCATGTTGTTGGTTTCAAGATTCGAGAAGTGGTATATGGCTAATTTCTATTCTTACTAGCAAGATGCCCGTGCATTGCACGGAACATCAAAATCTCGTGGGAGAAAAGGATGAACGAGGGAAGGCCTTATCTGCAAATGTGGTGAAGAGTGTGGGTAAATTGCCATATTTTCCTTCCTATCCGTCAGATATAAATCGGACGACCTACATTCCAGGATGGCAGGCCTACCATCATCACCAACTCTATTTTTTATCCCCACTCTTATAAAAACCATTGTTGGTGATGATCGTGTGCCTGCCATCCTGCAATATAGGCCGTCCGATCTATATCTGACGGATAGGAAGGAAACTATGACAATTTTGCAAAAAGATACCCACACCCCTCTCCATATTTGCAAATAAGGTCTTCCCTCATTCATCCTTTTCCCCCACAAGATAAACTACTCATACAAATGCATCTTGATGTTCCGTGCAACGCATGGCATCTTGCTAGTTGTTGCAAAAAGCCCATGTGTGTGTGAGAGAGAGAGGGAGAGTGGAGAAGGACGGAGTTCATGTGTGACAAAGACACAAGTAGTGTGTGTGTGATAGGTATCAGCTTAAAATGAGGTGATAGTGTGTGTGTGCACGATCGAGAGGGCGTGTCTCAAGAAGGGAAGAAAAAGCTACATAGATACAAGGAGCGAGAGAGAGACATGTATGCGATGGTGGAAGCATGAGTGTGCAGGTGTATAAACCTATCTAGAGGCTAGCTAGTTGATAAATGCTTGTGAGAGAAATACGAGTCGGGGTGCGAAAGAGAGAGTTTTGTGTGTGTGAGAGAGAGACGGTAGTCGGGAAGGGGGGTGGAAGCAGGAGTTGTGTGTGTGTCTGTGAGAGAGAGAGAGGAGACGGTAGTCGGGGTTGTCTGATCGGTGTCAGTCTGGGATGGAGATGAAAAGGAGACCGCAACAAATGTTGTGTCTACGGGAGAGAGAGAGAGAGTAATTTTAGTGGTATGAGTCATATGTAGAGACATATAGGGTGTGTGAGAGAATCCCATAGAGAGAAAGACAAAGTGAAAGACGAGTGGAGACTGTGTGTGTGGCGGTGAAAAAGAAAGCTTAGGTACTGAGTGATACCAGAGAACAGTCAAGACGTGAGAGATAATGAAAACCGTGTAATGTATAATGATAGGGAGAGTGTGACAGTTCTCAAGGGAGACGTCGAGAGACCATGTTTGCGAGGATAGGAGAAACATGAAGTGAGCGTGCGGGTGAGCTGGAGAAAAGAGAGTGATGGCTACCTGAAGGAGCATGCATGCGAGAGAGATGGGCGTGAAAGGAGTGAACAAAAAAGGGATTCAAATATTTGAATTCGAGATGATGATACATGTAATCCATACTCGAACCAAAATGATCTATCAAACATGCATACTCATATGAATTCACGCACATCTATGTTATTTAATATGTAGATATTACTCATCCATACATTTTAGTAGAACATAATTTGGTTAAAAAAATTTGAATTCAACCTTAAGATTTCGAGATCGTTGTATTTGTAAATCATATTATACATATAAAGGAGCAGAATTCTTTGTTGTGCTTTTGAAAGTATATATGTAAAAAAATGATGTATATAGAATGTAGTTCCAATTGAAAATGGATCCCGCCCGAAAAAATAGTAGAATACAAACTGGATTCGAATTGAGTTGGCACGGTAAACGTGCACTGTGCAAAATTTGAACGAAGCGGGGAAAGTCGCAGTAACCGCCCGAAACCAAAATCTGCGAGATGGAAATCACTACTGCCTATCCCTGTCGCGCAAAGCCTATCTGCTGGATTTCTATAGGTTTCGATAGGGGTAGGTTTCTAATCTCACCCAAACTTGACGTAACTGCCTCTCACCTGGATTCATACATGGTGGGCGCCAAAACACAGTGTGCCCTCGGCCGAAATCGACTCCCTCCCCGAGTCATATTCATACATGGTGGGCGCCAAAAACAAACTCTCGTCAGCAAATATTCGGTGTATGCGAGATTACCGTCCTATCCCCAACCGACTAATGTTGTTATGATGTAGTAGAAATTTGAAACGGGGGCTAAGTTTGTAAATTTCCTCGCATTTGAGACAAGCGCGCCCTGACTACATGGTTCCCCCCTTCCTCTCTACCTCCCTTTTCCCATTCGTACTCCGTGGGCGCCAAAACACCCTCTCCACCCCACCCTCCTCCGTCCACCACCGTCCGCCACCCCATCCACCGCCGTCCTCCTCCACCATGCCGGAGATGATACCCTGATGCCGCCGTCCATTACAAGAGATCGACCTCTCTCATCCACGCCTTCGGACCGGGATCCTTGCATCCCATCCTCTCGCTTCATCCCCGCTGTCGTCCACCTTGCCGGCTCCGCTCCTACGACCGTCTCCCACCGCGCCCTGCCGCCACCGTCTACCCTCCTAGATCTGCTTCCACGCTGCCGACAGCCATCGCTACCGCAGCACCGTCAAATTCTCACCGGATGCATACACCGCGCCGCACCAGAGGCGGTACTCTTTCGTATCTGCTCAACTTATTTATCGCGGCAAGAAAATAGATCGCCACTGCTTTACTCTGATTTCTTGTCTTGGTTGCGAAGTTGCCTTTGTCCGGTTTGCATCTTCAGATCCGCCATGGCACGCTCAACACTATACTCCCAATGCTTATGGTTTTCCCCTTTATATTCCACACTAGTTAAATCACAGTAGACTAAATTTCAAAATTGGGTTAGTCGATTTTTCAGAGCTCGCCGGAGTTCGCCGGTGCGATCCAAGGGGCTCGGGTGGTTGTGGGGCCTCACCGAATGAAGAAAACTCGACGCGGGTGGGGGGTGGGGGTGGCGGAGGAACACAGGCGGTGAGGGCCGATGGTCCGGCCGGTGGCCCATGCGGTGTTCTGTATGGGAAGAATCACAGATGAGGAAGAAGAAGGGTGAGGAGATGTAGGATCTTCATCCAACCGCCTGAAATGGTCGAGAGACAGCTGGGAGTTGCATTCTTAATGCGCCCTGGTTCATCATGTGTGGGTACTGCGCAACCAACATTTTATTATCCAAAATCTACTTGCTCTTCTTTACCATGTTCGATAGAGCTGTGACACAAAACGTAGGACCGACTCTAGCAAAATGTACCCATACTTCATTGGCCACACCACTAGCCCCACCACACAGGACCTGCACTCCAGCAAAAGGTATACCGATTTCATTTGCCATAGCACCAGCTGTACCACAGAAAAATCCCACTCCAGCAAAAAGTACAGCAAGTCCACCGGCCGAAGACCTATCCCAACTGCAGAGATGGCCAATTCCTGCAGATTGGAACCCCATTCCATTTATTCCTAGTTTAAAAGACAATGATTTCAATGTTGTTAGGGACTACGTGCATATATTCCCATCATGGGAAGATTATTGTGAAGACAAACACCATTTTCACATCTTCCTGTCCAACTTATGTGTAAGTGCTATTATTCATGGTTATTATTTTCCTGTTTTCTACTGATTGAACACATCAATGATTTACATTACATTGTTGTAACTAGGCGAGGGTCAATCTGGATAGACATGACGACGAAAGCTTGCTTGTGCTTTTCAAGGAAGCATCGCAGCAGTATCGGTGTTACCTGAGGAAATCACACTTTGGTGGCAAATCTATAAACGAATTTCCGGTGAAGTCTCCTGTGCTAAATTTAGAATACATTGAATGGAAAAACATTGTTATGCATTGGTCTCGTTCCCAGGATGAGGTATTGTCTATGAAATCACATGACAATTTGAACTTCTACTTTTCTGCATGTGCCTTATGGATCTTGTTTGCAGGAAATCTGCTCGAAGAAGAATTCCGGTTTGAAAAGAACGACAGGATATCGCAAATATGCTGCCCGCTACTTTGCTCTTGTTAGTACATGTTGTCCTGTATCACTGTACTTGCATACATACCTGGTTCATTATGTGACAGCAGTATGCATGATAGCTTGCTTATCAATTGTTCGCTCCAAATTCTTCAGTATCCAATGCCAATGTTTTTTTAGCTCTGCATTGTTCTTGTAAGTACATGATGTCCTTTATCAGTGTACTTATAATGATAGGTAGTTGTTCATGTACCATCACTCTACAGCTTATTTTCCTTTGCCCTCCATTTTCTACACATCAGATCTATATTTACTCTTACCATAAGGTTGGTACTGAAGAAGTTTAGCTGTGCATTGCTCTTGGCTGTACCATATAAGTGGATTGGGAAGAGTGTCAACTTTATTTAGTAATGATTCCACTATTTTGGAAGGGGTCCAATTGATTATGAGAATAAAGTTGCTATCTATGATGACTATTGTGATGACATGTATGCTATAAAGAATAATGTTAACCATGAAATGTGTCATCATGATTTTAATTTTCAATCGGATTATGCCTCACATGACAGTTATTTTGTTGAGTTTGCTCCCACTATTCCGAATGAGAAGAATTTTGCTTATGTGGAGAGTAGAAAATTTTCTATGCTTGTAGATCTTGAAAAGAATGCTTTATGTGGTGTTTATATTGTTGAACTCATTCATGATGCTACTGAAATTATTATAAGGGAGGAATACATGCTTGTAGCAGTTGCAATAATATCAAGTTTCCTCTCTATGTGCTTAAAGTTTTGAAGTTGTACTTGTTTTGCCTTCCTATGCTAGTTGATTCTTGTTCCTATAAATTGTGTGCTCACAAAATCCCTAGGCATAGGAAGTGGGTTCGATTTAAATGTGCTAGTCATATTCTTCATGATGCTCTCTTTATGTCTCAATTCTTATCTTTTATGCGAGCATCATTGAAATCATCATGCCTAGTTAAAAGGCATAAAGAAAAGCGCTTGTTGGGAGACAACCCAATATTTACCCTTACTGTTTTTGTGTGTTCACATGATTAAGATACTGTAGCAATCATGTTTTATATCTTTTTTTCAATAAAGTGCCAGGTAAGACCTTTGGGAAGACTTGGGTGAAAGTTAATGTGATCTTGCTGTAAAAAGCAGAAACTTTGCGCTCACGAGATTAGCTGTAATTTTTTACAGAAGAGTGATTTTGAGTTGATTCTTTTTGCAGAAGATTAATAGAAAAATTCCTCATGTCCACCAATTTATTTCATAATTTCTGGAGTAGCAGAAGTATGGTTGTTGTTCAGATCATTACAGACTGTTCTGTTTCTAGCAGATTCTGTTTTCAATGCATAGTTTGCTTGTTTTCTAGTTTCTATGGCTTATATTGCTCAATATAGATTGTAGAAATAATATGGTACAGTAGGAATTGTGTGAGAACAATTATGAATCTTGTCTTTGATAGTACCAAAGTGAATGACTTAATCTTTATCATACTAACCCGTCTCACGAAGTACCTTTAATTTTTGTGTGATTGAAGTTTTCAAGTTTTGGGTGAGATATCGATATGAGGAGAATAAGGAGTGGAAAGACCCTAAGCTTGGGGATGCGCAAGGCACCCCAAGGTAATATTCAAGGAAGACTCAAGCGCCTAAGCTTGGGGATGCCTCGGAAGGCATCCCCTCTTTCGTCTTCAAAACTATCGGTATACCTTACTCGGAGCTATATTTTTATTCGTCACATGATATGTGTTTTGCTTGGAGTGTATTTTCATTTTTACTTGCTGTTTGAATAAAATCATTGGATCTGAAATCTGGAATGGAAAAGAATCCTCCCATGGCCAGTTAATTATTTGACTACTCAGTGTTCTTCACTTATATATTTTTGGAGTAGTTTGTCATTTACTCACGTGCCTCACGTATATCCTATGAGTAAATGGTTGAATGAATTGAATATCGTAAATTTGAATTATTATATGTTTCATACGCTTTTACCATGGGGAGTAATGACTTCACACATAATAAGTATAGGTAGTCAACTTATTGAAAGTTAGCAAATGCAGAATTGGTCACTTGAACAATTCATGAAAGAATATTGAAGGAAGAGAGATTTCACATATAAATATACTATCTTGGACATCTTTTGTAATTGTGAGCACTAAATAAAATATGACATGCTAAAAGGTTGATGTTGTACAAGGAAGGCAACTTAATGGGTTATGTTTTCCTATATTCGAAACGTTATATTGTCTTGGATCATCCAACATGTTGAGCTTGCCTTTCCCTCTCCTGCTAGCCAAATTCTTTGCACCAAGTAGAGATACTACTTGTGCTTCCAAACATTCCTTAACCCAGTTTTTCTATGAGAGTCCACCATACCTACCTATGGATTGAGTATGATCCTTCAAGTAAGTTGTCATTGGTGCATGCAATAAAAATTGCTCCTTAAATATGTATGATCTATTAGTGCGAAGAAAATAAGCTTTATACGAACTTGTGATAGGGAAGAAATAAAAGCGATGGACTGCATAATAAAGGTCTTTATCACAAGCGGCAATATAAAGTGACGTTCTTTTGCATTAAGATTTTGTGCATCCAACCATAAAAGTGCATGACAATCTCTGCTTCCCTCTGTGAAGGGCCTATCTTTTACTTTTATCTTCTACCCTTATACAAGAGTCATGGTGATTTTCACCTTTCCTTTTTACACTTTTTCCTTTGGCAAGCACTTTGTGTTGGAGCCATCCGGATATATATATCCACTTGGATGTAGGTTTTCATAAAGTATTATTGTTGACATTACCCTTGAGGTAAAAAGTTGGGAGGTGAAACTATAAGCCCCTATCATTCTCTGTGTTCGATTAAAACTTTGAACCCATAAATATCACGTGAGTGTTAGCAATTGTGAAAGATTAAATGATAGTTGAGTATGTGGAGTTTGCTGAACCAAAGCTCTTACATAGACCCTTCCCGAAAATAAGATGAATTGCAATTGTTTGATGACTTAGAGCATGGTTTGTTGGTTTTCAAGAAAGTTTATGATCTATGCTTTAACATGTGAATAGCTTGTTACTTGATCATGAGAAGTTTCATGAGTTGAGCTACCGTTATGATAGATAATGTATACTAGAAAAAGTGATTGGAACTATCATTGATCAAACTTAAGCACTTGCTAGCATTCACACTTCATAAATTATTTCTTTTATCATTTACCTACTCGAGGACGAGCAGGAATTAAGCTTGGGGATGTTGATACGTCTCCAACGTATCTATAATTTATGAAGTATTCATGCCATGTTTACAATAGTTTTATATGATTTTGGTATGATTTGATTAAACTAACCCGGACTGACATTGTTTTCAGCAGAACTATCGTGGTGTTGTTTTTGTGCAGAAATAAAAGTTCTCGGAATGCGCTGAAAATCAACGGAGATATTTTTGGAAAATATAAAAAATACTGGAACAAAAATCAACTGGAGGGGAGTCTCGTGGGCCCCATGAGGGTGGGGGCGTGCCCACCCCCCTGGGGCGCGCCCATGTGCCTCGTGGACTTCTTGTGGGGCCCCCTGACTTGTTCTCGGCGCCAACCTCGCCTATAAATGCCCAAACCTCAAGAAAATAACCTAGATCGGGAGTTCTACCGCCGCAAGCCTCTGTAGCCACGAGAAATCAATCTAGGCCCTCTCTGGCACCCTGCCGGAGGGGGCCATCATCACCGGAGGCCACAGAGGAGGATCTCGGAGGGGCCATCATCGCCATGAAGGCTAAGGACCAGAGGGGGAACCTCTCCCCATCTAGGGGGGAGGCCATGGAGGAGGAAGCATGATGTATACTACACAACCTTCTTGTAGACGTTGTTGGGCCTGCAAATGCACAGGTTTGTAGGATAGTAGCAAATTTCCCTCAAGTGGATGACCTAAGGTTTATCAATCTGTAGGAGGCGTAGGATGAAGATGGTCTCTCTCAAACAACCCTGCAACCAAATAACAAAGAGTCTCTTGTGTCCCCAACACACCCAATACAATGGTAAATTGTATAGGTGCACTAGTTCGGCGAAGAGATGAAGATACAAGTGCAAAATAGATAGTAGATATAGGTTTTTGTAATCTGAAATAATAAAAACAGCAAGGTAACAAGTGGTAAAAGTGAGCGTAAACGGTATTGCAATGATAGGAAACAAGGCCTAGGGTTCATACTTTCACTAGTGCAAGTTCTCTCAACAATAATAACATAGATAGATGATATAACAAGCCCTCAACATGGAACAAAGAGTCACTCCAAAGCCACTGATAGCGGAGAACAAAGTAGAGATTATGGTACGGTACGAAACCACCTCAAAGTTATTCTTTCGGATCGATCTATAAAAGAGTTCGTACTAGAATAACACCTTAAGACACAAATCAACCAAAACCCTAATGTCACCTAGATACTCCATTGTCACCTCAAGTATCGGTCGGCATGATTATACGATATGCATCACACAATCTCAGATTCATCCAACCAACACAAAAGTACTTCAAAGAGTGCCCCAAAGCTACTACCGGAGAGTCAAGAATGTGTGCCAACACCTATGCATAGGTTCCCAATGTCACAAAACCCGCAATTTGATCACCGAAACATACATCAAGTGGCACATGATATCCCATTGTCACCACAGATAATCACGGCAAGACATACGTCAAGTGTTCTCATTAAAGACTCAATCCGATAAGATAACTTCAAAGGGGAAACTCAATTCATCACAAGAGAGTAGAGGGGGAGAAACATCATAAGATCCAACTACAATAGCAAAGCTCGGGATACATCAAGATCGTTCCATAGAGGGAACACGAGAGAGAACACACGAGAGAGAGATCAAACACATAGCTACTGGTACATACCCTCAGCCCCGAGGGTGAACTACTCCCTCCTCGTCATGGATAGGGCCGGGATGATGAATATGGCATCCGGTGATGGGATCCCCCTCCGGCAGGGTGCCGGAACAGGGTCCCGATTGGTTTTTGGTGGCTATAGAGGGTTGCGGCAGCGGAACTCCCGATCTATCTTCTGTTCTGGAAGTTTTAGGGTACAAGAGTATATATGGGTGCAGGGGGTACATTGGAGGAGCTACGGGGGCCCCATGAGGTAGGGGCGCGCCCGGGGGGTGGGCGCCCCCCCCCCCCCACCCTCGTGGGCAGCCCGTATCTCCCCTGACGTGCACTCCAAGTTCCCTAGGTTGCTTTCCTTCCAAAAATAACTTCTCCAGTTGATTTCGTTCCATTTTGACTCCGTCTGATATTCCTTTTCCTCTAAACACTGAAATAGGCATAAAACAGCAAATCTGGGTTGGGCCTCCGGTTAATAGGTTAGTCCCAAAAATAATATAAAAGTGGATAATAAAGCCCAATATTGCCTAAAACAGTAGATAAAGTAGCATGGAGCAATAAAAAATTATAGATACGTTGGAGACGTATCAAGCATCCCCAAGTTTAATTCCTGCTCGTCCTCGAGTAGGTAAATGATAAAAAAGAATTTTTGATGTGGAGTGATACTTTGGCATAGTTTCAATGTAAATCTTCTAAACTGTGGCATGAATATTCAGATCCGAAAGGTTCAAGACAAAAGTTCATATTGACATAAAAGTAATAATACTTCAAGCATACTAACTAAGCAATTATGTCTTCTCAAAATAGCATGGTTAAAGAAATTTATCCCTACAAAATCATATAGTCTGGCTATGCTCTATCTTCATCACACAAAGTATTTAATCATGCACAACCCCGATGACGAGCCAAGCAATTGTTTCATACTTTAATAATCTCAAACTTTTTCAACTTTCACGCAATACATGAGCGTGAGCCATGGACATAGCACTATAGGTGGAATAGAATGGTGGTTGTGGAGAAGACAAAAAAGGAGAAGATAGTCTCACATCAACTAGGCGTATCAATGGGCTATGGAGATGCCCATTAATAGATATCAATGTGAGTGAGTAGGGATTTCCATGCAACGGATGCACTAGAGCTATAAGTATATGAAAGCTCAACAAAAGAAACTAAGTGGATGTGCATCCAACTTGCTTGCTCACGAAGACCTAGGGCACTTTTGAGGAAGTCCATCATTGGAATATACAAGCCAAGTTCTATAATGAAAAATTCCCACTAGTATATGAAAGTGACAACATATGAGACTCTCTATCATGAAGATCATGGTGCTACTTTGAAGCACAAGTGTGGAAAAAGGATAGTAGCATTGTACCTTCTCTCTTTTTCTCTCATATATTTTATTTATTTATTTTGGTGGGCTTCTTTGGCCTCTTTTTTTTATTTGGGCTTCTTTGGCCTCTTTTATTTTTCATAAAGTCCGGAGTCTCATCCCGACTTATGGGGGAATCGTAGTCTCCATCATCCTTTCCTCACTGGGACAATGCTCTAATAATGATGATCATCACACTTCTATTTTTCTTTACAACTCAACAATTACAACTCGATACTTAGAACAAAATATGACTCTATATGAATGCCTCCGGCGGTGTACCGGGATATGCAATGAATCATGAGCGACATGTATGAAAGAAATATGAACGGTGGCTTTGCCGCAAATACAATGTCAACTACATGTTCATGCAAAAAGCAATATGACAAAAGTAATGTATGTCATATGAACGGAATGGTGGAAAGTTGCATGGCAATATATCTCGGAATGGCTATGGAAATGCCATGATAGGTAGGTATGGTGGTTGTTTTGAGGAAGGTATATGGTGGGTGTATGATACCGGCGAAAAGTGCATGGTATTAGAGAGACTAGCAATGGTGGAAAGGTGAGAGTGCGTATAATCCATGGACTCAACATTAATCAAAAGAACTCATGCACTTGTTGCAAAAATTTAGAAGTCATCAAAAACCAAAGCACTAAACGCATACTCCTAGGGGGAATAGATTGGTAGGAAAAGACCATCGCTCGTCCCCGACTGCCACTCATAAGGAAGACAATCAATAAATAAAATTGTGCTCCGACTTCATCACAAAGCGGTTCACCATACGTGCATGCTACGGGAATGACAAACTTCAACACAAGCATTCTTTAAATTCATAATCACCCCAACTAGCATTGCTTTGATATTATCACCTCCATATCTCAAAACAATTATCAAGCATCAAACTTATCTTAGTATTCTATGCACTCAAAAGAAAGTTTCACATATCTTGAATACCAAGTATATTATCTTTAAGCAAATTACCATGCTATTAACAACTCTCAAAATAATCTAAGTGAAGCACTAGAGCAAAAATTATCACGCACAAAAGATATAAGTGAAGCACAAAGAGTATTCTAGAAAATTCCAATTTGTGTGTGGCTCTCTCTCATTAAACAATACTTCCCTGACTCCAAAAATTATGAACTAAAAGTCCCACTGTAATAAATTTATCATATCTTAATATGCAAAAATATTCAACGTCATACCATTCTCTGACTTTTCTAGGGAATTTTTGCAACAGCAGTAAACTTTCTGTTTTCAAACAGCAACATGTATACTAGCAAAATAAGCATGGCAAAGGCTATCCTTGACTTTTTATTGAGACTAAAGATGCAAAACATTATTCTAAATAACAGCAAGCAAAAACTAACAAGAGAAGATGACTCTCCAAGCAAAACACATATCATGTGGTGAATAAAAATATAACTCCAAGTAAAGTTACCAATGAACGAAGACGAAAGAGGGGATGCCTTCCGGGGCATCCCCAAGCTTAGTTGCTTGGTTGTACTTGAATATTACCTTGGGGTGCCTTGGGCATCCCCAAGCTTAGGCTATTTCCACTCCTTATTCCATAGTCCATCGAATCTTTACCCAAAACTTGAAAACTTCAACCACACAAAACTCAACACAAAACTCGTAAGCTCCGTTAGTATAAGAAAATAAAACCACCACTTAGGTACTGTAATGAACTCATTCTAAATTCATATTTGTGTTAAACCTACTGTATTCCAACTTCTCTATGGTTCATACCACTTAATACTAACCATAGATGCATCAAAATAAGCAAACAACACATAGAAAACAGAATCTGTCAAAAACAGAACAGTCTGTAGTAATCTGTATCAAACGTATACTTCTGGAACCCCAAAAATTAATTAAATAAACTTCTGGACCTGAGAAATTTGTCTATTAATCGTATGAAAAAAGAATCAACCTAAAAGCACTCTCCAGTAAAAAATGGCAGCTAATCTCGTGAGCGTTAAAGTTTCTGTTTTTCACAGCAAGATCATATAAACTTCACCCAAGTCTTCCCAAAGGTTCTACTTGGCACTTTATTGAAACAAAAGCTATAAAACATGATTAATACAGTAGCATAATCATGTGGACACACAAAAACAGTAATGATAAATATTGGGTTGTCTCCCAACAAGCGCTTTTCTTTAATGCCTTTTTAGCTAGGCATGATGATGGCAATGATGCTCACATAAAAGATAAGAATTGAAACATAACGGGAGCATCATGAAGCATATGACTAGCACATTTAAGCCTAACCCACTTCATATGCATAGGGATTCTGTGAGCAAACAACTTATGGGAACAATAATCAACTAGCATAGGATGGCAAAACAAGCATAGCTTCAAGACTTTAAGCACATAGAGAGGAAACTTGACATTTTTGCAATTCCTACAAGCATATATTCCTCCCTCATAATAATTTTCAGTAGCATCATGAATGAATTCAACAATATAACCAGCACCTAAAACATTCTTTTCATGATCTACAAGAATAGAAAATTTACTACTCTCCACATAAGCAAAATTCTTCTCATTCGGAATAGTAGGAGTATCATAAGAGACTTGAACACTAAAAATTGTTTCCACATTAAAAGAGTAATGTTCAGAAAAAGGGTAATCATAAACATGACAAGATTTGTAAATATAATCACCACTACTTTTTATAGCATAAGTTTCATCACAATAATCATCATAAGTAGCAACTTCGTTCTCTTCATAATCAATTGAAACCTCTCCCAAGATAGTGGAATCACTAAATAAAGTTGACACTCTTCCAAATCCACTTTCATATTCATCACAATAAAATTCAACATCCTCCAAAATAGTGGGATCACTACTTCCTAAAGTTGGCTCTCTTCGGAACCCACTTTCATCAATATAATCATCATAGGTAGGAGGCATGCTATCATCATAACAACTTTGCATATCAAAACTTGGATGCTAAAAATATCATCTTCATTAAACATAGCATCCCCAAGCTTGGGACAAACATTAATTCCAGCAAATATATTCTCAAATATTTCATCCTCGTCAAACATAGCTTCCCCAAGCTTGGGCCCTTTCATATCATAAGCATAATCACTCTCATCATTAAAAATATGGATAGCACCAATAGTACAGCAATTATCATCATCACAAGTAGTAGTAGGAGCAACATAATTTGGGAGGGATACCCTTTTACCTTTGTTGCTCCTTCTTTTCTTTTTCTTCTTCACATTATGTGTAGGTTCGACCTTCCTCTTTGAGCTCCTTATTGATGAGATTGGCTGAATAGAAAGCTCCTCCTCGTTACCTGATTCATCATAAGAAATAATAGTAGGAGATTGGGAAGCCTCTTCCCTTTCATTAGTATTCTCATCATCTTCCATTTGCTTTATTTTCTTTAGGTAATTGGCAATATAAGGATTTTCAATGCAATTCTCCGCACAATACATATAAACTTTCTCTAGATCAAAATTAAGAATTTTATCAACATTAAATTTTGGAATACCCTCAGTTATACGTTTCATTTCCTCATAACCCAAACGAAGGCTAAGCTCTTTATGATGCTCAAGGGTAATCAAATTATCACAATATTTGGACACGGCTTGATCATGAAACAAATAGCATTGGAGCTTTAAATGACCATGTTCATTGCAAAGTTCACAAGGAGCGCGAAAAATATTGAATCTTTCAGCACATTCATCTAGCTCTTCTTCCAACAATTTGGTTTCTAAGTACTTATGCCTCTTGCAATAAATATCTTCTCTATTTAGTGTGTTCATGCAAACATGCACTCCACAAAAGTTGACATGCTCATAAGAGATATTTTCATCATAACTAGTGCAATCATCATTAGCATCATGGATATTCAAAGAACTCGTACTAACAACATTGCAATCATGCTCATCATTCAAAGATTTAGTGCCAAACAATTTAATGCATTCTTCTTCTAACACTTTGGCACAATTTTCTTTTCCATCATACTTACGAAAGATATTAAAAAGATGAAGCGTATGAGACAAACTTAACTCCATTTTTTTGTAGTTTTATTTTATAAACTAAACTAGTGATAAAACAAGAAACAAAAAGATTCGATTGCAAGATCTAAAGATATACCTTCAAGCGCTAACCTCCCCAGCAACGGCGCCAGAAAAGAGCTTGATGTCTACTACACAACCTGCTTCTTGTAGACGTTGTTGGGCCTGCAAGTGCACAGGTTTGTAGGACCGTAACAGATTTCCCTCAAGTGGATGACCTAAGGTTTATCAATCCGTAGGAGGCGTAGGATGAAGATGGTCTCTCTCAAACAACCCTGCAACCAAATAACAAAGAGTCTCTTGTGTCCCCAACACACCCAATACAATGGTAAATTGTATAGGTGCACTAGTTCGGCGAAGAGATGAAGATACAAGTGCAAAATAGATAGTAGATATAGGTTTTTGTAATCTGAAATAATAAAAACAGCAAGGTAACAAGTGGTAAAAGTGAGCGTAAACGGTATTGCAATGATAGGAAACAAGGCCTAGGGTTCATACTTTCACTAGTGCAAGTTCTCTCAACAATAATAACATAGATAGATCATATAACAAGCCCTCAACATGCAACAAAGAGTCACTCCAAAGCCACTGATAGCGGAGAACAAACGTAGAGATTATGGTAGGGTACGAACCCACCTCAAAGTTATTCTTTCGGATCGATCTATAAAAGAGTTTGTACTAGAATAACACCTTAAGACACAGATCAACCAAAACCCTAATGTCACCTAGATACTCCATTGTCACCTCAAGTATCCGTGGGCATGATTATACGATATGCATCACACAATCTCAGATTCATCCAACCAACATAAAAGTACTTCAAAGAGTGCCCCAAAGCTACTACCGGAGAGTCAAGAACGTGTGCCAACCCTATGCATAGGTTCCCAATGTCACGAAACCCGCAAGTTGATCACCAAAACATACATCAAGTGGCACATGATATCCCATTGTCACCACAGATAATCACGGCAAGACATACATCAAGTGTTCTCATAAAGACTCAATCCGATAAGATAACTTCAAAGGGGAAACTCAATTCATCACAAGAGAGTAGAGGGGGAGAAACATCATAAGATCTAACTACAATAGCAAAGCTCGGGATACATCAAGATCGTGCCATAGAGGGAACACGAGAGAGAACACGAGAGAGAGAGAGATATCAAACACATAGCTACTGGTACATACCCTCAGCCCCGAGGGTGAACTACTCCCTCCTCGTCATGGATAGGGCCGGGATGATGAATATGGCCTCCGGTGATGGGATCCCCCTCCGGCAGGGTGCCGGAACAGGGTCCCGATTGGTTTTTTGTGGCTACAGAGGCTTGCGGCAGCGGAACTCCCGATCTATCTTCTGTTCTGGAAGTTTTAGGGTACAAGAGTATATATGGGTGCAGGGGATACGTTGGAGGAGCTACGGGGGCCCCATGAGGTAGGGGGCGCGCCCGGGGGGGTGGGCCCCCCCCACCCTCGTGGGCAGCCCGTATCTCCCCTAACGTGCACTCCAAGTTCCCTGGGTTGCTTTCCTTCCAAAAATAACTTCTCCAGTTGATTTCGTTCCGTTTTGACTCCGTCTGATATTCCTTTTCCTCCAAACACTGAAATAGGCATAAAACAGCAAATCTAGGCTGGGCCTCCGGTTAATAGGTTAGTCCCAAAAATAATATAAAAGGGGATAATAAAGCCCAATATTGCCTAAAATAGAAGATAAAGTAGCATGGAGCAATCAAAAATTATAGATACGTTGGAGACGTATCAAAGCACAAGGGGGAGAACCTCTCCTCCTCTCTCTCTCAGTGGCGCCGGAGTGCCATTGGGAGGGGAATCATCGCCGCGGTGATCGTCTTCATCAACATCACCATCATCATCACCATCCTCGTCTCTTTTACGCGGTCCACTCTCGCGCACCCCGCTGTAATCCCTACTTGAACATGGTGCTTTATGCCACATATTATGATCCAATGATGTGTTGCCATCCTATGATGTTTTGAGTAGATATCCTTTGTCTTTGGGTTGATTGATGATCTCGATTGGTATGAGTTGTATGCTTTATTTTGGTGATGTCCTATTGTGCCCTCCATGTCGCGCAAGCATGTGGGATTCCCGTTGTAGGGTGTTGCAATACGTTCATGATTCTCTTATAGTGGTTTGCTTGAGTGACAGAAGCATAAACCCGAGTAAGGAGGTTGTTGCATATGGGATAAAGGGGACTTGATATGTTAATGCTATGGTTGGGTTTTACCTTAATGATCTTTAGTAGTTGTGGATGCTTGCTAGACTTCCAATCATAAGTGCATATGATCCAAGATGAGAAAGTATGTTAGCTTATGCCTCTCCCTCGTATGAAATTGCAATGACGACTATCGGTCTTGTTAACAATTGCCTAGGATAATTACGCACACCGACCCATCATTATTCCACACTCGCTATTTATAATATTTAGTAATATATTCTAACTTGTGGGTTCAACACTCCATACTTATCACTTCCACCTTTGGGAATTTCTACGATGATTCCCTGCACTTGGGGATCATCAACGGTCTACGAGGGTACGTAGACACACTCTCCCCCTCGTTGCTATGCATCTCCTAGATAGATCTTGCGTGAGTGTAGGATTTTTTTTGAAATTGTATGCTACGTTCCCCAACAGTTGCCTCCTTGTGCACTATTCGGGCTACTTTTTATTTTTCTAATTTTTTAAATATTCCAGAATAGAGTAAAATGCCTTTAGAAGACTTTTGGAGTCGGTTTACTTACCGTATCACATATCTACTTCTTTTCAGGGTTCTGGCGTATTCTGGTAGGTTTCCTTTATGTACTCCTTGGTGTTATGGTATTAGTAATATTGGTTTCAACATTTATGGGAGTACCTGAGATATAATGTTTGATTCGTTGCCCATTTACCACCTTTGGGTTATTGCCCTTGGCATTGTTGATCTTGATGGCACCGGAATGATAAACTTCCTCGATAATGTAAGGACCTTCCCACTTGGAGAGAAGTTTTCCTGCAAAAAATCTTAAACGAGAATTGTGTAGCAAGACATGGTCACCTACATTGAATTCTCTCTTTTGTATTATTCTATCATGCCATCTTTTAACCTTTCCTTTAAACAACTTGGCATTTTCGTAGGCCTGGGTTCTCCATTCATCCCGTGAGCTAATGTAAAATAACCTATTTTCACCAGCAAGTTTGAAATCATAATTAAGTTATTTAATTGCCCAATAATCTTTGTGTTCCATTTCAAGAGGTAACTGACATGCTTTTCCATATACCATTTTATATGGAGACATACCCGTAGGATTTTTATAAGCAGTTCTATAGGCCCATAATACATCGTCAAGTTTCTTAGACCAATTCTTCCTAGATTTATTAACAGTCTTTTGCAAGATCAATTTTATTTCCCTATTACTTAATTATACTTGACCACTAGAATGGGGATGATAGGGAGATGCAATTATGTGGTTAACATCATACTTAGCAAGAAATTTATGAAAAGCGCCATGAATAAAGTGTGAACCACCATCAATCGTTAAATATCTAGTGACTCCAAATCTCAGGAAAATAACTTCTTTAAGCATTTTAATAGAAGTATTATGATCAGCACTATAATCAAGAGCAACCAAAATATGTGTATACCCATTAGAATAAGGAAAAGGTCCCATATAATCAAATCCCCAAACATCAAAAGGTTCAATAACAAGTGAATAATTCATAGGCGTTTCCCGACGTCCACTAATGTTACCAATTCTTTGACATTCATCACAAATAAGACAAACTTACGAGCATCCTTAAAAAGAGTAGGCAAATAAAAACCAGATTGTAATACCTTGTGTGCGGTTCTATCACCAGTATGGTGTCCTCCGTAGGCCTTAGAGTGACACTTGTGTAGGATCTGCTCCTGTTCATGCTCAGGTATACAACATCTAATAACAACATCTACTCCTTCTTTATAAAGGTGTGGGTCATCCCAGAAGTAATGTCTTAAATCATAGGAAAATGTTTTCTTTCATTGATATGTAAAATATATGGTATGAATTTAGCAACAATATAATTAGCATAGTCTGCATACCATGGAGTACTACGAGAAGCATTTATAACAACTAATTATTCATCAGGAAAATTATCATCAATAGGTAGTAGGTCATCAAGAATATGTTCTAACCTAGACAAGTTGCCTACTACGGGGTTCTCAGCTCCCTTTCTATCAATAATATGTAAATCAAATTCTTGTAGCAAGAGAACCCACATAATAAGTCTAGGTCTAGCATATTTATTTTCCATAAGATATTTAATAGCAGCATGATCAGTTTGAATAGTTACTTTAGAATAAACAATATAAGATCTGAACTTTTCACAAGCAAACACAACTGATAAATATTCTTTCTTAGTAGTAGCATAGTTTATTTGAGCACTGTCTAGAGTTTTACTTGCATAATGGATAACATTTAATTTTTTATCAACTCTTTGTCCTAGAACAGCACCAACAGCATAATCACTAGCATCACACATAATTTCAAAGGGTAGGTTCCAATCAAGTGGTTGAACAATGGGTGCAAAGATCAAGGCTTTCTTAAGGATTTAAAATACTTCTACACAATCATCATCAAAAAGAAATGGAACATCATTTTGCAAGAGATTAGTAGGAGGCCTAGAAATTTTAGAGAAGTCTTAATAAATTTCCTATAGAAACCAGCATGACCATGGAAACTTCTTATACCTTTGATATCTGTAGGACATGACATTTTTTCAATAGCATCAACTTTAGCTTTATCAACTTCGATACCTCTTTCGGAGATTTATGCCCCAAAATAATACATTCATTAACCATAAAGTGGCACTTCTCCCAGTTCAAGATAAGATTAGTTTCTTCACATCTCATAGAATTCAATTAAGGTTGCTTAAGCAATCATCAAAGAAGTTACGTAAACAGAAAAATCGTCCATGAAAACCTCAACAAACTTTTCACAAAAGTTAGAGAATATAGCAGTCATGCGTCTTTGAAAGGTAGTAGGTGCATTGCATAAACCAGAAGCATACGTCTATAAGCAAAGGTACCAAAAGGGCATGTAAACGTAGTTTTTTCTTGATCCTCTTGTGACATAGGTTTTGTGAAAAACCAAAATAACCATCTAGAATGCAAAAGTGTGTATGTTTGATAGTCTTTCTAGCGTTTGATCAATGAAATGTAGAGGGTAATGATCTTTCTAATTATTTTATTTAATTTTCTAAAATCAATTACCATTCTATAACCTATAACAATTCTCTGTGGGATCAATTCATTTTTATCATTAAGAACAACAGTAATACCTTCCTTCTTAGGGACACAATGAACAGGACTTACCCATCTACTATCAGCAATAGGACAAATTATACCTGCTTCCAGAAGGTTTAGTATTTCATTTCTTACCACTTCCTTCATTTTAGGATTCAATTGTCGTTGATGATCCACAACTGGTTTAGCATCAGGTTCCATATTAATTTTGTGTTGGCATAGAGTGGGACTAATGCCCTTAAGATCATCCAGAGTATATCCAATAGCGGCACGGTGCTTCCTCAGATTTTTCAATAATTTCTTTTCTTCATGCTCTAAAAGGTTAGCACTAATAATAACATGATATATCTTCTTTTCATCAAGATAAGCATATTTCAAAGTATCAGGTAATTGTTTAAGTTCAAACACGGGGTCACTCTTGGGTGGAAGGGGATCCCTAAGAGTCTCAACAGGGAAGTTGTATTTCAAAACAGGTATTTTTCTAGGGGGTTTTATTTCTGTGCCCCTGGTTCCTTAGCTCTACTCATTCATCCCCACTCTATTAACTTTTGATCACTTTTCCCTACTCCCTTGCCTGAAACCCTCAGAACAGGTTATAACGGACATTGCCATCGGGTCAATGCCTTTGACCGTTGACACTGACGAGTGGGGCCGCGTATACATGGGCACATGTAAGACCAGGGTGGTGCACGGTCGTGGGGTAGCACGTGTCCATGGACATGTCCGAAACGTCCCATCATATAAAGAGGGGCAACCACCTCCATCGCCCCTACCATTTTCCCCCAAATCCCCTCCCTGCTGCATCGTCTTACTCTCCCCCAATGGCATCGTCTCGCTCTCTTCCACTGCCTCCACCGCACCATCTCGCTCTCCCCCACCGCATCCTCTTCATCACCTTCATCGCCTCCATCTGTCAGATGGCCGGCGCTTGTGGCGACACCGACGCAGCGGTTGGAGATGTGGTGGAGCTGCAGGGTCAGGGCGCGGTGACCGCGGATGTCGGCAGCGTCCACGGCGATGCGGGGAAACTCGCAACCGCTGCGGATGTGGCGGGCTCCTCCTCATCGCTGCAAAAGGTGATGGCGTTGAGCGGCACAGTCCATCCCGATACCCCTGATGCGCCACCTACAATGGAACAGCAGGTATTTGCACTTGCTTAGCTTGTAGAGTTAGTTGCTCCCTAGTTGCATTGGTTAGATTGTGATCCATACGGTAGTTTAGATGGTTAGAGTAGTTGGTTTGACGGATGGGCTGGGGTTTTTTGTATGGGTGTGGAGGATGGGGGTTTTTGGACTAGGGTCTGTTGGATAAATTCGTTGCAAAAATGCTAGATGTTGTGAACTATGATTTTAGGTGCTGCAATGATTGGGGTTTTTAGATTTGTTTTTAGATTTGGATAAATTCGTTGTAAAAAATGCTAGATGTTGTGAACAGATGCATGCTTATTAGATTTGTTTTTAGTGCTCACAGATTGGGGCTTTTAATGCTACTCAGATTCATTGCATTAAATTGGGTCCCTATTAGATTTGTTTTTGAATGCTACTCAGATTGGGGTTTTGAATGTTATATGCTCAAATTGAATCCATTGATTAAGAAGTTAGTTATGTTTAGAATCACAATCCTACCATATGAATCACAATATAAATTTGAATGTCATAACCAAAAGTAACCCTTGATTCGTTAGTATATAAATTTGTCCACAATATGTAGTTATATTGGCTCTGTTGTTCAATTTGTGTACATGACAATGGAAAATGCAAAACAATGATCATAGTATATTGGGAGTATATTAGTCCTATGATCAATGTGTCATGTGTGCACATCTAAATTTTCAATTGGCTTTCGTATTTACTAGTGATGGATGTAATTGTATGTTCAGGAGGATGATGGTTGGGGGGTAGAAAGAGGAAGCTGGCCCAGTACGACACGTATGATCCAGAGGAAAGTGATGATGAAGAATATGAGGTAAGCCTACTTGAAGTTTAGATTGTTCATTTAGTTCCTTTTACATAGTGTATCCATGAATCTATAATGTATTAATGTAACTCATTCATGTGTGCAGTATGATTCTGGAGAAGAAGTGCACAAGGGCAACGTCGCATCCTTCACAACCAAGGAGGTAGTGAAGATCAAGGCCAAGGGAGTTGCTTCCTTCTACAACCGCAAGACCAAGAAGTGGCACTAGCCCTACTACACCACCAAGCCAAAGCCAAGGGATGGTGTCGGTGTCAAAACCGGTGGATCTCGGGTAGGGGGTCCCGAACTGTGCGTCTAAGGCTAATGCTAACAGGAGGCAGGGGATACAATGTTTACCCAGGTTCGGGACCTCTCTACGGAGGTAATACCCTACTTCCTGCTTGATTGATCTTGATGAATATGAGTATTACAAGAGTTGATATACCACGAGATCGTAATGGCTAAACCCTAGAATTCTAGCCTATGATTATGATTGTTGTTGTCCTACGGACTAAACCCTCTGGTTTATATAGACACCGGAGGGGGCTAGGGTTACACAAAGCCAGTTACAGAGAAAGGAATCTACATATCCGAATCGCCAAGCTTGCCTTCCACGCAAAGGAGAGTCCCATCCGGACATGGTAAGAAGTCTTCTATCTTGTATCTTCATAGCCCAACAGTTCGGCATATGTATATAGTTCGGCTGTCCGAGGACCCCTTAATCCAGGACTCCCTCAGTAGCCCCTGAACCAGGCTTCAATTATGATAAGTCTGGCGCGTAGATTTGTCTTCGGCATTGAAAGGCGGGTTCCTTCTCCGAATACTTCAAAGTAGATCTTGAACACAAGAATCGTGTCCAGCTCTGCAAAACAAATTCCACATACCATCGTAGAGAGTATAATATTCCACGAGTCCAATTCGCTGACAACTTTTCGTAGCGTGACATCACGCCACTGCCCGGTCATTATTCGAACCATTTTTTAGCCTGCCCCTCCATATTTTGAGGTGCAGTTTTATTGGCACGTCTTGTCAAAGCAGAGATCGTGTCCCCTTATCACGGGATTCTCATTGCTACCTCTTGAGCACTGCGTTGGTTTTCCCTTGAAGAGGAAAGGGTGATGCAGCAAAGTAGCGTAAGTATTTCCCTCAGTTTTGAGAACCAAGGTACCAATCCAGTTGGAGGCTCCTCAAAAGTCCCTCGTACCTACACAAACAAACAAGAACCTTGCAACCAACGTGATAAAGGGGTTGTCAATCCCTTCACGTTAACTTGTGAAAGTGAGATCTGATAGAGATAATAAGATAATATAAATATTTTTGGCATTTTTATGATATAGATTGAAAAGTAAAGATTACAAAATAAAGTAGATTGGAAACTTATATGATAAAAGATAGACCCGGGGGCCATAGGTTTCACTAGTGGCTTCTCTCAAGATAGCATAAGTATTACGGTGGGTGAACAAATTACTGTCGAGCAATTGATAGAAAAGTGCATAGTTATGAGATTATCTAGGCATGATCATGTATATAGGCATCACGTCCGCGACAAGTAGATCGAAACGATTCTACATATACTACTATTACTCCACACATCGACCGCTATCTAGCATGCATCTAGATATTAAGTTCATAAGAACAGAGTGACACATTAGGCAAGATGACATGATGTAGAGGGATAAACTCAAAAAATATGATATAAACCCCATCTGTTTATCCTCGATGGCAACAATACAATACATGCCTTGCTGCCCCTGCCGTCACTGGGAAAGGACACCGCAAGATTGAACCCAAAGCTAAGCACTTCTCCCGTTGCAAGAAAGATCAATCTAGTAGGCCAAACCAAACTGATAATTCGAAGAGACTTGCAAAGATAACCAATCATACATAAAAGAATTCAGAGGAGATTCAAATATTTCTCATAGATAAACTTGATCATAAACCCACAATTCATCGGATCTCGACAAACACACCACAAAAAGAGTTACATCGAATAGATCTCCAAGAAGATCGAGGAGAACTTTGTATTGAGATTCAAAGAGAGAGAAAAAACCATCTAGCTAATAACTATGGACCCAAAGGTCTGTGGTAAACTACTCACAACTCATCGGAGAGGCCTTGGAGATGATGTAGAGGCCCGCCATGGTGGATTCCCCCTCCGGCGGAGCGCCGGCGAAGGATCCAAGATGGTATCTCGCGGATACAGAAGGTTGCGGCGGTGGAATTAGGTTTTTGTGGTGCTCCTGGATGTTCACGGGGTACGTGGATATATATAGGAGGAAGAAGTAGGTCGGTGGAGCCTCGAGGGGCCCACGAGGGTGGGGGCGTGCCCACCCCCCAAGGGCGCGCCGGGCACCCTCGTGGCCGCCTCGAGTACTTCTTGACGTCCACTCCAAGTCTCCTGGTTTGCATTTGTTCCAAAAAGATCGCTCCCGAAGGTTTCATCCCGGTTGGACTCCGTCTGATATTCCTTTTCTTTGGAACACTGAAATAGGCAAAAAACAGCAATTCGGGTTGGGCCTCCTGTTAGTAGGTTAGTCCCAAAAATGATATAAAAGTGTAAAGTAAAGCCCATAAACATCCAAAACGGGTAATATAATAGTATGGAGCAATCAAAAATTATAGATAGGTTGGAGACGTATCAAGCATCCCCAAGCTTAATTCCTACTCGTCCTCGAGTAGGTAAATGATAAAGACGGAATTTTTGATGTGGAATGCTACCTAGCATATTTCTCAATGTAATTTTCTTTATTGTGGCATGAATGTTCAGATCCAAAATGATTCAAAATAAAAGTTCATATTGACATGAAAACAATAATACTTCAAGCATGCTAACAAAGCAATCATGTCTTCTCAAAATAACATGGATAAAGAAAGCTATCCCTACAAAATCATATAGTCTGACTATGCTCTATCTTCATCACACAAAGTATTTAATCATGCACAACCCCGATGACAAGCCAAGCAATTGTTTCATACTTTTATGTTCTCAAACTTTTTCAACTTTCAAGCAATACATGAGCGTGAGCAATGGACATAGCACCATATGTGGAATAGAATGGTGGTTGTGGAGAAGACAAAAAAGGAGAAGATAGTCTCACATCAACTAGGCGTATCAACGGGCTATGGAGATGCCCATTAATAGATATCAATGTTAGTGAGTAGGGATTGCCATGCAACGGATGCACTAGAGCTATAAGTGTATGAAAGCTCAACAAAAGAAACTAAGTGGGTGTGCATCCAACTTGCTTGCTCATGAAGACCTAGGGCATTTTGAGGAAGTCCATCATTGGAATATACAAGCCAAGTTCTATAATGTAAAATTCCCACTAGTATATGAAAGTAACAACATAAGAGACTCTCTATCATGAAGATCAAGGTGCTACTTTGAAGCACAAGTGTGGTAAAAGGATAGTAACATTGTCCCTTCTCTCTTTTTCTCTCATTTTTTTTATTTGGCCTTTCTCTTTTTTATGGCCTTTCTCTCTCTCTCTTTTTTCGTCCGGAGTCTCATCCTGACTTGTGGGGGAATCATAGTCTCCATCATCCTTTCCTCACTTGGGACAATGCTCTAATAATGAAGATCATCACACTTTTATTTACTTACAACTCGAGAATTACAACTCAATACTTAGAACAAAATATGACTCTATGTGGATGCCTCCGGCGGTGTACCGGGATATGCAATGAATCAAGAGTGACATGTATGAAAGAATTATCAAGGTGGCTTTGCCACAAATATGATGTCAACTACATGATCATGCAAAAGCAATATGACAATGATGGAGTGTGTCATAATAAACGGAACGGTTGAAAGTTGCATGGCAATATATCTCGGAATGGCTATGGAAATGCCATAATAGGTTGGTATGGTGGCTGTTTTGAGGAAGGTATATGGTGGGTGTATGGTACCGGCGAAATTTGCGCGGCACAAGAGAGGCTAGCAATGGTGGAAGGGTGAGAGTGCGCATGATCCATGGACTCAACATTAGTCATTAAGAACTCATATACTTATTGCAAAAATCTACAAGTTATTGAAACAAAGTACTACGTGCATGCTCCTAGGGGGATAGATTGGTAGGAAAAGACCATCGCTCGTCCCCGACAGCCACTCATAAGGAAGACAATCAATAAATAAATCGTGCTCCAACTTCATCACAAAGCGGTTCACACGTGCATGCTACGGGAATCACAAACTTCAACACAAGTATCCCTCAAATTCACAATTACTCCACTAGCATGACTCTAATATCACCATCCTCATATCTCAAAACAATTATCAAGCATCAAATTAACCATAGCATCCAATTCACTTTCTATGATAGTTTTTATTATACCCAACTTGGATGCCCATCATTCTAGGACCAATTTTATAACCATAGCAAATACCATGTTTTTATAAAAGACTCTCGAAATAATATAAGTCATTAGAGATCAACAATTTCTACAAAATTAAACCACCGCCGTGCTCTAAAAGATATAAGTGAAGCACTAGAGCAAAATTATCTAGCTCAAAAGATATAAGTGAAGCACATAGAGTATTCTAATAAATTCCGAATCATGTGTGTCTATCCCAAAAGGTGTGTACACCAAGGATTATTGTGGTAAACTAAAAAGCAAAGACTCATATCATACAAGACGCTCCAAGCAAAACACATATTATGTGGTGAATAAAAATATAGCTCCAAGTAAAGTTACCGATAGACAAAGACGAAAGAGGGGATGCCCCAAGCTTAGGCTTTTGGTTGTCCTTGAATTATCTTGGGGTTCCATGGGCATTCCCAAGCTTAATCTGCCACTCCTTAGTCCGTAGTCCATCAAATCTTTACCAAAAACTTGAAAACTTCAAACACAAAACTCAACAAGAAATCTCATAAGCTCCGTTAGTGCAAGAAAGAAAAACCACCACATAAGGTACTATAATGAACTCATTATTTATTTATATTGGTGTTAAACCTACTTTATTCCAACTTCTCTATGGTTCATCCCCCCCCCCCTCGATACTAGCCATAGATGCATCAAAATAAGCAAACAACACACGAAAAACAGAATCTGTCCAAAACAGAACGGTCTGTAGAAATCTATAACTTTCGAATAATTCTGCAACTCTAAAAATCTTACAAAAATAGAAGTCCTTGGAAATTTCTCTATTGATCTACTGCAAAAAGAATAAACTCAAAATCATGTTTCTGTGATTTATTAAAATTATTCTCGTGCGTGCAAAAGTTTCTGTTTTTCAGCAGAATCAAATTAACTATCACCGTAGGTTATCCTATAGATTCTACTTGGCACAAACACTAATTAAAACATAAAACCACATCTAAACAGAAGGTAGATGAATTATTACTAAACAGAAGCAAAAAAGCAAGGAACAAAAATAAAATTGGGTTGCCTCCCAACAAGCGTTATCGTTTAACGCCCCTAGCTAGGCATAAAAGCGAGAATAGATCTAAGTATTGCCATCTTTGGTATTCAATTCTTCAATAGAGCACTTGTAACCTTTAGGAGTTTCTTTATTTTTAGTAATGATTAAACTCCTAGGAAAGAAATCGAGAAATGCACTTGTAGCAAAAGGTTCCTTAATAATAGTGAAAAAACTGGGGTGAACACTTATGGATTTGAGATATGCATTTTCCTTACTAGAAGATTCACCCTTATTTTTAGGAACATACATAAATTTGGCAAATTTGGTAGGAGGAGTTGGAGTATTTTTCACGGATGAAAAGGCAGACCCTAAGTTGGTAATAATATCCTCGAGTTTACTGATTCTTGTAGAATCAAGATCTATTCTTTCGTTAACTATAGGTTCTTTCTCTTTAAAAAATTTCAAAGTAACTCCAACCCTGCATCCATATTGGGTAATTTGGTTGTGGATCTTTTATTCCAAATTTTCAATCAACTCAACAGTGGCAACTTTATTTTCAATAATTTCAAGCCTTTGCATCACATGTTCCAAAGTTAAAACAGTTCCATTAACCAAAAGAGGGGGAGGACCAAACAAATCTAACATAGCATTATAAGCATCAAAAGAATGGCTACCCAAGAAATTCCCTCTGGTAATGGTATCAAGGATATATCTATTCCAAGTAGTAATGCCTACATAAAAATTGCGAAGAAGAACAGAAGTGGATTTCTTCCTAGTATATCTATTTGGAGCATTGCAAATTCTATGCCAAGCATCTTTTAGATTTTCTCCCTCCCTTTGTTTAAAATTAAGAACTTCATGATTGGGAGTACTAACGATGAGAGGAGGACTAGCCATAACGATGAAATAAATGATCTAACACACGAGCACACAAAACGCAAGCGAAAGAGAGGAGGCGAATGGGAAAGAGAGGGCGAATAAAATGGCAAGGGTGAAGTGGGGGAGAGGAAAACGAGAGGCAAATGGCAAATAATGTAATGTGAGGGAGATGAGTTTGTGATGGGTACTTGGTATGTCTTGACTTGAGCGAAGACCTCCCCGGCAACGGCGCCAGAAATCCTTCTTGCTACCTCTTGAGCACTGCGTTGGTTTTCCCTTGAAGAGGAAAGGGTGATGCAACAAAGTAGCATAAGTATTTCCCTCAGTTTTTGAGAACCAATGTATCAATCCAGTAGGAGGCTCCTCAAAAGTCCCTCGTACCTACACAAACAAACAAGAACCTCGCAACCAACACGATAAAGGGGTTGTCAATCCCTTCACGGTAACTTGCGAAAGTGAGATCTGATAGAGATAATAAGATAAGATAAATATTTTTGGTATTTTTATGATATAGATTGAAAAGTAAAGATTGCAAAATAAAGTAGATTGGAAACTTATATGATAAAAGATAGACCCGGGGGCCATAGGTTTCACTAGTGGCTTCTCTCAAGATAGCATAAGTATTACAGTGGGTGAACAAATTACTGTCGAGCAATTGATAGAAAAGTGCATAGTTATGAGATTATCTAGGCATGATCATGTATATAGGCATCACGTCCGCGACAAGTAGATCGAAACGATTCTGCATCTACTACTATTACTCCCCACATCAACCGCTATCCAGCATGCATCTAGAGTATTAAGTTCATAAGAACAGAGTAATGCATTAGGCAAGATGACATGATGTAGAGGGATAAACTCAAACAATATGATATAAACCCCATCTTTTTATCCTCGATGGCAACAATACAATACGTGCCTTGCTGCCCCTGCTGTCACTGGGTCTAAACCCTCTATCTTTTTTTGAGTCTATGTTATGTTAAGTTGTAATTGAACTATGTTGGAGATGCTATGGGCTTGTTGCCCTTTTAGCAAGTTCTATTATTAAGTTTTCTATCTATTCTATTATGAAGTTCTTCCTAGTTTCAACTATTTGATTGTGCTATGGGCTTGTTGGCCCTATCTACATGTTTGTTAATTGTTTTCTTAGAGAGCTCTCTTTGTTAGTAACCACCTAGTGCATGCAGCCATAACGAACCCTTCTTTTTTTACACAAGCCACAAATATGTAGCCACCTAGCTAGTGCATGCAGCCACAACATATTTTTTTCAATTTATTTGTCGTACCAAAATGGGTGCAGATGCGAGTGGATTGAAAAGGCTACAACTGATCTAAAAAATGATGCTCTAAATCGAGGAGACAAGCGTGTGAGAAGAGAGGAACCAGCGACAGCGACCATCGCTGCACCCGTGGAGGCTGCCATGCACGAAAGCGGCTCGGTCAGTGCAGCATGGAGGCACGCATCAGCGCATGCAGGCTTGGTCGGTGCATGCAGGCTCAGTCGGGCCATCGTGGTGGTGCGCATCAACGCATGCAGGCAGGCTTGTTGGGTGCATGCATAGAAGGCTTCTGTCGTGGCGGCGTGCGCAGGCGTTTAATGCAATGAACGGCCTAACGAAACCATGGCCCAACGGTCGAACAATGACACTGCCCAACGCGTCCCCACTCGTCAGAGTTAACGGTCAAAGCACTGACCCGATGGCGACGTTCGTTGTGACCTCTTATGAGGGTTTTGGGCAAGGGAGTGGGGAAAACTGAGCAAAAGTTAAGAGCGTAGGGATGAATGAGTAGAGCTATGCAACCAGGGGCACAGATGTAAACAATCCTTTTTTAAAAGAATAATTCATCTAATTCCTTTCTTTTGTTCATGAACATATCATTTTCATGGTCTAGCAAATATTATTCTAAAGGATCAGCAGGAGGCACGACAATAAAAGCAAGACCAATAATTTCATCTTTATTAGGCAATTCTTTATCACAAGGTTGTCCATGAAATTGGGAGAAATTAAACTCATGAGATACAGACCTGAAACTTGCACTAACAGTTTCCCTCTCACAATCTATTTTAGCATTAACTGTGTTCAATAAGGATCTACCAAATATAATGGGACAAAAATCATCTTGTGGGGAATCAAGAACAAGAAAATCAGTAGGGTATTTTATTTTCCCACATAGGACTTCAACATCTCTAACAATCCCAATTGGTGAAATAGTATCTCTTTTAGCAAGCTTAATAGTAACATCAATATCTTCTATTTCAGCAGGTGCAGTATCCTTCATAATTTCTTGGTATAAGGTAAAGGGAATTTTACTCACACTAGCACCCAAATCACATAAGCCATAATAAAAATGATCTATTATTTTAACAGAAACAACAGGCATGCCAACAATAGGTCTATGTTTATCTTTATCATCGGGTTTAGCAATTCTAGCAGCTTTATCACAGAAATAAATAACATGCCCATCAATATTATCGACCAAGAGATCTTTAACCATAGCAATACTAGGTTTAACTTTAATTTGTTCAGGGGGTGTGGATGTTCTAGTATAGCTCTTACGGACTACGGCTGAAGCTTTAGCATGTTCCTTTATCCTAACAGGGAAATGTGGTCTCTCAATATAAGCAGTAGGAATAACAGGATCAACATTATAAGTGTCAGTTTCTTCTTCAGCCTTAATGGGTTCTACTATTTTTACTTCAATGGGGGGATGATATTTAAACCACTTCTCCTTAGGGAGATCAACATGAGTAGCAAATGATTCACAGAAACAAGCTACTATCTCAGAGTCCATACTTAGTGCTAAATTCACGAAAAGCATCAGTACCCATAAAAGATTTAACACAATCAAATTCAAGGTTTATACCTAACTCCTTACCTTCGTCGAGCTCCCAATCTTCAGAGTTGTGTTTAATCCTTTCCAAGAGATTCCATTTGAATTCAATAGTCTTCTTCATAAAAGAACTAGTACAAGAAGTATCGAGCATGGATTGATCATTACGAGAAAGCCGAGCATAAAAGTTCTGAATAATAATTTCTCTCGAGAGCTCGTGATTGGGGCATGAATATAACATTGACTTAAGCCTCTCCCAAGCATGAGCAATACTTTCTCCTTCACGAAGCCAAACATTATATATATAATTCCGATCACGATGAACCAGCTGCATAGGATAAAACTTCTGATGAAGTTCCAATTTCAGTCAGTTGTATTTCCAAGATCCAATACCATGTAAACGCCTTTTCCCTTCAAAGATAAAGGGAAGACCTTCCTCTTGAATTCATGTCCGGGCAAACCCGCAAGCTTAAATAATCCACAAACTTCATCCACAAAGATTAGATGCATATCAGGATGCAATGTTCCATCTCCTGCATAAGGATTGGCTAGTAGTTTCTCTATCATACCCGAAGGAATTTCATAATAAATATTTTCAGTAGGTTCAGTAGGTTGAGGAGCAACTCTTTGCTCTTCCAGTCGGGGTGAAGATACCCCGAACAAGCCCCTCAAAGGATTATTTTCCATAGTGACAACTGACAATAAATTTCAGCACACAATATAAGTTTTTCCTTACCAAATTCCACTCATCAAAGGCGCTTCACTCCCTGGCAACGGCACTATAAAAGAGTCTTGATGACCCACAAGTATAGGGAATCTATCGTACTCCTTTCGATAAGTAAGAGTGTCGAACCCAACGAGGAGCAGAAAGAAATGACAAGCGGTTTTCAGCAAGGTATTTTCTGCAAACACTGAAACTGTTGGTAACAAATAGTTTTATGATAAGATAATTCGTAACGGGTAACAAGTAACAAGTGTAAAAAAGGTGCAGCAAGGTGGCCCAATCCTTTTTATATCAAAGGACAATCCTGGACAAACTCTTATATAAATCAAAGCGCTCCCAGAGGCACATGAGAATTACTGTCAAGTTAGTTTTCATCATGCTCATATGATTCACGTTCGCTACTTTGATAATTTGATATGTGGGTGGACCGGTGCTTGGGTGCTGTCCTTACTTGGACAAGCCTCCCACTTATGATTAACCTCTCTCACAAGCATCCACAACTATGAAAGAAGAATTAAGATAAATCTAACCATAGCATGAAACATGTGGATCCAAATTAGCCCCTTACGAAGCAACGCACAAACTAGGGTTTAAGCTTCTGTCACTCTAGAAACCCAGCATCTACTTATTACTTCCCAATGCCTTCCCCTAGGCCCAAATCATGGTGAAGTGTCATGTAGTCAACGTTACATAACACCACTAAAGGAAAGACAACATACATCTCATCAAAATATCAAAGGAATACAAAATTCACATGATTACTTATAACAAGATTTCTCCCATGTCCTAAGGAACAAACGTAACTACTCATAAAGCATGTTCATGTTCATAATCAGAGGAGTATTTAATAGCATCAAGGATCTGAACATATGATCTTCCACCAAATAAACCAACTAGCATCAACTAAGAGGAGTAATCAACACTACTAGCAACCCACAGGTACGAATCTGAAGTTTTGAGGCAAAGATTGAATACAAGAGATGATCTGGGTTTGAGAGGAGATGGTGCTAGTGAAGATGTTGATGGAGATTGACCCTCCCTCAATAAGAGGATCGTTGGTGATGATGACGGCTTCAATTTCCCCCTCACGGAGGGAAGTTTCCCCAGCAGAATCGCTTTGTCGGAGCTCTAGATTGCTCCTGCCTAGGTTCTGTTGGGGAACGTTGCATGGAAAGCAAAAAAAAAATCTATGCACATGCAAGATCTATCCATGGAGATGCATAGATACGAGAAGGGGGAGCATTTAAATACCCTTGTAGATCGCTAAGCAGAACCTTTTATCACGCGGTTGATGTAGGCGCACTCTTCAGGATCCAACCGATCTAGTGCCGAGCGGACGACACCTCCGAGTTTAGCACGCGTGTGGCTCGATGACGTCTCCTCCATCTTGATCCAGCAAGCAGGAGAGGAGAATTAGATGGGATCACAACCAACATGACAGTGTGGTGGTGATGGTGGTGGTGGAGCACTGACAACACTTCGCTAAGCGTCGCCGGGATGAGGCGGTGGAACTACGGAGTAATGGGAGAGAGACGAGCGCCAAGGGCTTGGTGTATCCTATTGGGGTGCCCCTCCCCTCTATATATAGGTGGAGGGGTATGTGAAACAGCCCCTCCAATCCCTAGGGCGCAGCTAAGGGGGAGAGGACTTGGACTCCAAGTCCAATCCTATTCCTACTAGGACTCCTTCCTTTTTTGCCTTCCCTAGCCACATGGGCTTTTGAGGACTTGGTGCACCTAGCCCAATAAGGCTAGGGCACCACCCCGCAGCCCATTCTAGCCCTTGGGTCGTGGTGAACCCACTTGTGTACTTCCATAATCCTCCGGAACCTTCTGGAAGCTTCCCGGTACAATACCAAAAAAAACTGCACCTTTTTTCGGAACCCAAAATATGACTTCCCATATATAAATCTTTACCTCTTGACCATTACAAGACTCCTCGTGATGTCCGGGATCTAATCCGGGTCTCTAAAAAACATTTGGTTACTCAGGGATTCCTGGACTAAGGGGTCCTCGGGCGCCCGGTCTATTGGATATGGGTAGGACTGATGGGTCATCAAGATATAAGGCAGAAGACCACCTCTCGTGTCTGGTAGGGACTCCCGTATACGTGGATGGAAATTTGGGTGTCCGAATATGATATTTCCTTTTTGTTAAACCGACTTTGTACAACCCTAAGCCCCTCTGGTATATATATAAACCGGAGGGTTAGGTTGAAGGCAGGATCACAACATTGATAGGCTAGCCAAGCTAGGGTTTAGCCATTACGATCTCGAGGTAGATAAAATCTTGTAACCCCTATACTCATCGAATATAATCAAGCAGGAGTAGGTTATTACCTCCATTAAGAGGGCACAAACCTGGGTACACATTGTGTCCTTTTGATCATAGTTACCATCGATCCTCAGACATACAGCTTGGGCCCCCTTACCCGAGATCTACCAGTTTTGACACCGACATTGATGCTTTCATTGAGAGCTCCGTTGTATCATCGACAGAAGGATTGATGTCTCGCCTCTTCATCAACGATGATGCCGAGTCTAGGAAGTCGTGAGAGGCCATCCCGTGAGGGTCTCATTTGAGGCCAGACGTGTGGCTCCGGGAATGGTGGTCGGCTCCATCTCCTTGCGAGTGGTGGCCTGTCACGCCATCTCCAAACTCGCAAGTCTCCCGATGGGCGCCCTTTGATAGGCGCCGTCTTGGAGGGGCGATGTGTGGGGCTCTATCTCGGGGCCGGAAAGCATCTTTTCCCCGAGCGCATCTGGGCGAGTTAGCATCTTTGGTGCTCTAGACACCTTGGAGGTCGCAGACGCCTTGGTGGCCCTAGAGCCCTTCTTCTTGGGTGTCATCCTCCTACTGGGTCAACAAAGACAATGCTGAGAACAGAGTCAATATAGATTCGCTTGTGTGACCCTATCTGGTGCGCCAGATGTCATTGGGCCATGCCCGGGAGCATGCGGACACCAGGGGCAGTAGACTGCTCCTTTTGCATGTTTGAGGGTGGCGCGGCAAAAGTCGGACACTATGTCGATGATGGTGATGAATGACATGGGTGTTTACCTGGTTTCGGGTTGCATGGTGCGTAAAACCATTCTCATGTTGGATTCTTTATTAGGGTGTATGAAGCTTACAAAGCAGGGAGTGGTTGCCCGTCCTGGGAAGGAAGCGAGCGATCTATATGGTAGTTTTACTACTGGAGGGTCCAACCCTTTGTATCGTACCCTGAGCCTCATTTTTATAGGGCAAAAGGGGTCAGCACAATAGCTAACAATGGTGTAGCTAATATTGTAGATGTACATCATGGCGTTTGCCACCTACCTACAACATTAAATGCGGGGAAGGTGTCTTCTCCTTCTAAGTTCGGGAATGAATGCATGTCTCATCACCGCCGCTAAGCGTACTTCCTCCTATTACCACACCATGCACCATAACAAGTTCCCTATGCGTGACAAGGGGTCGGGCGCGTGACCCGTCACAACCGCTTAGGGGAAGAACTGAAGGAAATATGCCCTAGAGGCAATAATAAAGTTATTATTTATTTCCTTAATTCATGATAAATGATTATTAGTCATGCTATAATTGTATTAACCGGAAACTTAGTACATGTGTGAATACATAGACAAAACATATAGTCCCTAGTATGCCTCTACTTGACTAGCTCGTTAATCAAAGATGGTTATGTTTCCTAACCATAGACATGTCTTGTCATTTGATGAATGGGATCACATCATTAGGAGAATGATGTGATGGACATGACCCATCCGTTAGCTTAGCATTATGATCGTATTAGTTTCATTGTTACTGCTTTCTTCATGACTTATACAAGTTCCTCAGACTATGAGATTATGCAACTCCCGAATATCAAAGGAACACTTTGTGTGCTACCAAACTTCACAACATAAATGGGTGATTATAAAGGTGCTCTAGAGGTGTCTCCCAATGTGTTTGTTGGGTTGGCATAGATCAAGATTAGGATTTGTCACTCCGTGTTTTGGAGAGGTATCTCTGGGCCCACTCAGTGATACTCATCACTATAAGCCTTGCAAGCATTGGGACTAATGAGTTAATTGTGGGATGAAGTATTACGGAACGAATAAAGAGACTTGCCGGTAACGAGATTGAACTAGGTATGATGATACCGACGATTGAATCTCGGGCAAGTAACATACCGATGACAAAGGGAACAACGTATGTTGTTATGCGGTTTGGCCGATAAAGATCTTCATAGAATATGTAGGAACCAATATGAGCATCTAGGTTCCGCTATTGGTTATTGACCGGAGACGTGTCTCGGTCATGTCTACATAGTTCTCGAACCAGTAGGGTCCGCACGCTTAACGTTCGATGATGATTGGTACTATGAGTTTATGTGATATGATGTGCCGAAGGTTGTTCGGAGTCCTGGATATGATCACGGACATGACGAGTAGTCTCGAAATGGTCGAGACATAAAGATTGATATATTGGACGACTATATTCGAACACCAGAAGTGTTCCGAATAAGTTTCGGATAAACCGGAGTACGTGGGGTTACCGGACCCCCCCCCCCCGAAAGCTATTGGGCCTCATGGGCCTTAGTGGAGAAGAGAGAGGGCCGGCCAGGAGATGGCGCCCCCCCTTTCCCTAGTCTGAATTGGACAAGGGGAGGGGGTGGCACCCCCCTCTCCTTCCTTCTCTCCACCTCCTCCTTCCCCCTTCTCCTTGTTCGAATAGGAAAGGGGGGGCGAAACCTACTTGGAGTAGGATTACCCCCCCCCCCTAGAGCGCCTCCTCCCCTGGCCGGCCTACTCCTCCCTCCCTTCTTTATATACGGGGGAGGGGGACCCCATAGACACACAAGTTGATTGTTTAGCCGTGTGTGGTACCCCCCTCCACAGATTTCCTCCTCAGTCATATTATCGTAGTGCTTAGGCGAAGCCCTACGCCGGTAACTTCATCATCACCATCACAATGCTGTCGTGCTGGTGAAACTCTCCCTCGACCTCAGTTGGATCTAGAGTTCGTGGGATGTCACCGAGCTGAACGTCTGCAGATCGCGGAGGTGCCGTTTCTTTGGTGCTAGGATTGGTTGGATTGTGAAGACGTACAACTACAACAACCGCTTTGTCATAACGCTTCCGCTTTCGGTCTACGAGGGTACGTAGACAATACTCTCCCCTCTTGTTGCTATGCATCACCTAGAGATAGATCTTGCATGATCGTAGGAATGTTTTTGAAATTACTGCGTTCCCCAACACTGGCATCCGAGCCAGGTCTATGCATAGATGTTATATGCACGAGTAGAACACAAAGAGTTGTGGGCGATAACAGTCATACTGCTTACCAGCATGTCATACTTTGATTTGGCGGTATTGTTGGATGAAGCGGCTTAGACCGACATTACACGTATGCTTACACGAGACTGGTTCTACCGACGTGCTTCGCACATAGCTGGCTGGTGAGTGTCTGTTTCTCGAACTTTAGTTGAATTGAGTGTGGCTACGCCCGGTCCTTGTTGAAGGTTAAAACAGCACACTTGATGAAAAATCGTTGTGGTTTTGATGCGTAGGTAAGAACGGTTCTTTCTAGAAGCCCGTAGCAGCCATGCAAAACTTGCAACAACAAAGTAGAGGACATCTAACTTGTTTTTGCAGGGCTTGATGTGATGTGATATGGTCAAGGCATGATGTGATATAAATTGTTGTATGAGATGATCATGTTTTGTAACAAAGTTATCGACAACTGGCAAGAGCCATATGGTTGTCGCTTTATTGTATGCAATGCAATCGCCATGTAATTGTTTTACTTTATCACTAAGCGGTAGCAATAGTCGTAGTAACAATAGTTGGCGAGACGACAACAATGCTACGATGGATATCAAGGTGTCGCGCCAGTGACGATGGAGATCATGACGATGCTTTGGTGATGGAGATCATGAGCACAAGATGATGATGGCCATATCATGTCACATATTTTGATTGCATGTGATGTTTATCCTTTATGCATCTTATTTTGCTTAGAACGTCGGTAGCATTATAAGATGATCCCTTACTAAATTTCAAGGTACAAGTGTTCTCCCTGAGTATGCACCATTGCTACAGTTCGTCGTGCCGAGACACCACGTGATGATCGGGTGTGATAAGCTCTACGTTCACATACAACGGGTGCAAGCCAGTTTTGCACATGCAGAATACTCGGGTTAAACTTGACGAGCCTAGCATATGCAGATATGGCCTCGGAACACTAAGGCTGAAAGTTCGAACGTGAATCATATAGTAGATATGATCAACATAGTGATGTTCACCATTGAAAACTACTCCATCTCACGTGATGATCGGACATGGTTTAGTTGATTTGGATCGCGTGATCACTTAGATGATTAGAGGGATGTCTATCTAAGTGGGAGTTCTTTAGTAATATGATTAATTGAACTTTAATTTATCATGAACTTAGTACCTGATAGTATTTTGCATGTCTATGTTGTTGTAGATCAATGGCCCGTGCTACCGTTCCTTTGAATTTTAATGCGTTCCTAGAGAAAGCTAAGTTGAAAGATGATGGCATCAACTATACGGACTGGGTCCGTAACTTGAGAATTATCCTCATTGCTGCACAGAAGAATTACGTCCTGGAAGCACCGCTAGGTGCCAGGCCTGCTGCAGATGCTACTAATGACGTTAAGAACGTCTGGTAGAGCAAAGCTGATACTACTCGATAGTTCAGTGTGCCATGCTTTACGGCTTAGAATTGGGACCTCAAAGACGTTTTGAACGTCATGGAGAATATGAGATGTTCCAAGAATTGAAGTTAATATTTCAAGAAAATGCCTGAGTTGAGAGATATGAAGTCTCCAACAAGTTCTACAGCTGCAAAATGGAGGAGAATAGTTCTGTCAGTGCACACATACTCAGAATGTCTGGGTACCATAATCACTTGACTCAGCTGGGAGTTGATCTTCCAGATGATTGTGTCATTGACAAAGTTCTTCAATCACTGCCACCAAGCTATAAAGGCTTCGTGATGAACTATAATATACAAGGGATGAACAAGACTATTCCCGAGCTCTTCGCAATGCTAAAGGCTGCGGAGGTAGAAATCAAAAGGGAGCATCAAGTGTTGATGGTCAATAAGACCACTAGTTTCAAGAAAAGGGGCAAAGGGAAGAAGGGGAACTTCAAGAAGAACGGCAAAAAGGTTGCTGCTCAAGAGAAGAAACCCAAGTCTGGACCTAAGCCTGAAACTGAGTGCTTCTACTGCAAAGGGACTGGTCACTGGAAGCGGAACTGCCCCAAGTATTTGGCGGATAAGAAGGATGGCAAAGTGAAAGGTATATTTGATATACATGTTATTGATGTGTACTTAACTAATGCTCGTAGTAGTGCCTGGGTATTTGATACTGGTTCTGTTGCTCACATTTGCAACTCGAAACAGGGGCTACGGATTAAGCGAAGATTGGCTAAGGACGAGGTGACGATGCGCGTGGGAAATGGTTCCAAGGTCGATGTGATCGCCGTCGGCACGCTACCTCTACATCTACCATCGGGATTAGTTTTAGACCTGAATAATTGTTATTTGGTGCCAGCGTTGAGCAAGAACTTTATATATGGATCTTGCTTAATGCGAGATGATTATTCATTTAAATCAGAGAATAATGGTTGTTCTATATATATGAGTAATATCTTTTATGGTCATGCACCCTTGCTGAGTGGTCTATTTTTGTTGAATCTCGATAGTGATGATAGACATATTCATAATATTGAAGCCAAAAGATGCAAAGTTAATAATGATAGTGCAACTTATTTGTGGCACTATCGTTTGGGTCATATCGGTGTAAAGCGCATGAAGAAACTCCATGCTGATGGACTTTTGGAATCACTTGATTATGAATCACTTGGTGCTTGCGAACCGTGCCTTATGGGCAAGATGACTAAAACTCCGTTCTCCAGAACAATGGAACGAGCTACTGACTTGTTGGAAATAATACATACCGATGTATGCGGTCCAATGAGTATTGAGGCTCGTGGTGGGTATCATTATTTTCTTACCTTCACAGATGATTTGAGCAGATATGGTTATATCTACTTAATGAAGCATAAGTCTGAAACATTTGAAAAGTTCAAAGAATTTCAGAGTGAAGTGGAAAATCATCGTAACAAGAAAATAAAGTTTCTACGATCTGATCGTGGAGGAGAATATTTGAGTTACGAGTTTGGTCTTCATTTGAAACAACATGGGATAGTTTCACAATTAACGCCACCTGGAACACCACAGCGAAATGGTGTGTCCGAACGTCGTAACCGTACTTTATTGGATATGGTGCGATCTATGATGTCTCTTACTGATTTACCGCTATCGTTTTGGGGTTATGCTTTAGAGACGGCTGCATTCACTTTAAATAGGGCACCATCAAAATCCGTTGAGACGACGCCTTATGAACTGTGGTTTGGCAAGAAACCAAAGTTGTCGTTTCTTAAAGTTTGGGGCTGCGATGCTTATGTGAAAAAGCTTCAACCTGATAAGCTCGAACCCAAATCGGAGAAGTGCGTCTTCATAGGATACCCAAAGGAAACTGTTGGGTACACCTTCTATCACAGATCCGAAGGCAAAATCTTTGTTGCTAAGAATGGATCCTTTCTAGAGAAGGAGTTTCTCTCGAAAGAAGTGAGTGGGAGGAAAGTAGAACTTGATGAGGTAATTGTACCTTCTCCCTTATTGGAAAGTAGTTCATCACAGAAATCAGTTCCAGTGATTCCTACACCAATTAGTGAGGAAGCTAATGATGATGATCATGAAGCTTCAGATCAAGTTACTACCGAACCTCGTAGGTCTTCCAGAGTAAGATCCGCACCAGAGTGGTATGGTAATCCTGTTCTGGAAGTCATGTTACTAGACCATGATGAACCTACGAACTATGAGGAAGCGATGATGAGCCCAGATTCCGCGAAATGGCTTGAGGCCATGAAATCTGAGATGGGATCCATGTATGAGAACAAAGTGTGGACTTTGGTGGACTTGCCCGATGATCGGCAAGCCATAGAAAATAAATGGATCTTTAAGAAGAAGACCGACGCAGACGGTAATGTTACTGTTTACAAAGCTCGACTTGTTGCGAAAGGTTTTCGACAAGTTCAAGGAGTTGACAACGATGAGACTTTCTCACCCGTAGCGATGCTTAAGTCTGTCCGAATCATGTTAGCAATTGCTGCATTTTATGATTATGAAATTTGGCAAATGGATGTCAAAACTGCATTCCTGAATGGATTTCTGGAAGAAGAGTTGTATATGATGCAACCAGAAGGTTTTGTCGATCCAAAGGGTGCTAACAAAGTGTGCAAGCTCCAGCGATCCATTTATGGACTGGTGCAAGCCTCTCGGAGTTGGAATAAACGCTTTGATAGTGTGATCAAAGCATATGGTTTTATACAGACTTTTGGAGAAGCCTGTATTTACAAGAAAGTGAGTGGGAGCTCTGTAGCATTTCTGATATTATATGTGGATGACATATTGTTGATTGGAAATGATATAGAATTTCTGGATAGCATAAAGGGATACCTGAATAAGAGTTTTTCTATGAAAGACCTCGGAGAAGCTGCTTACATATTGGGCATCAAGATCTATAGAGATAGATCAAGACGCTTAATTGGACTTTCACAAAGCACATACCTTGATAAAGTTTTGAAGAAGTTCAAAATGGATCAGTCAAAGAAAGGGTTCTTGCCTGTGTTACAAGGTGTGAAGTTGAGTCAGACTCAATGCCCGACCACTGCAGAAGATAGAGAGAAAATGAAAGTCATTCCCTATGCTTCAGCCATAGGTTCTATCATGTATGCAATGCTGTGTACCAGACCTGATGTATGTCTTGCTATAAGCATAGCAGGGAGGTACCAAAGTAATCCTGGAGTGGAGCACTGGACAGCGGTCAAGAACATCCTGAAATACCTGAAAAGGACTAAGGATATGTTTCTCCTTTATGGAGGTGAAAAAGAGCTCGTCGTAAACGGTTACGTCGATGCAAGCTTTGACACTGATCCGGATGACTCTAAGTCGCAAACCGGATACATATTTTTATTGAATGGAGGAGCTGTCAGTTGGTGCAGTTCCAAGCAAAGCGTCGTGGCGGGATCTACGTATGAAGCGGAGTAGATTGCGGTTTTGGAAGTAGCAAATGAAGGAGTTTGGATGAAGGAGTTCATATCCAATCTAGGTGTCATACCTAGTGCATCGGGTCCAATGAAAATCTTTTGTGACAATACTGGTGCAATTGCCTTGGCAAAGGAATCCAGATTTCACAAGAGAACCAAGCACATCAAGAGACGCTTCAATTCCATCCGTCATCAAGTGTCGGAGGGGGACATAGAGATTTGCAAGATACACACGGATCTGAATGTTGCAGACCCGTTGACTAAGCCTCTTCCACGAGCAAAACATGATCAGCACCAAAGCTCCATGGGTGTTAGAATCATTACTATGTAATCTAGATTATTGACTCTAGTGCAAGTGGGAGACTGAAGGAAATATGCCCTAGAGGCAATAATAAAGTTATTATTTATTTCCTTAATTCATGATAAATGTTTATTATTCATGCTAGAATTGTATTAACCGGAAACTTAGTACATGTGTGAATACATAGACAAAACATATAGTCCCTAGTATGCCTCTACTTGACTAGCTCATTAATCAAAGATGGTCATGTTTCCTAACCATAGACATGTATTGTCATTTGATGAACGGGATCACATCATTAGGAGAATGATGTGATGGACATGTCCCATCCGTTAGCTTAGCATTATGATCGTATTAGTTTCATTGCTACTACTTTCTTCATGACTTATACAAGTTCCTCAGACTATGAGATTATGCAACTCCCGAATACCGGAGGAACACTTTGTGTGTTACCAAACATCACAACTTAAATGGGTGATTATAAAGGTGCTCTACAGGTGTCTCCGAAGGTGTTTGTTGGGTTGGCATAGATCAAGATTAGGATTTGTCACTCCGTGTTTCGGAGAGGTATCTCTGGGCCCATTCGGTAATACTCATCACTATAAGCCTTGCAAGCATTGTGACTAATGAGTTAGTTGCGGTATGGAGTATTACAGAACGAGTAAAGAGACTTGCTTGTAATGAGATTGAACTAGGCATGATGATACCGACGATCGACTCTCGGGCAAGTAACATACCGATGACAAAGGGAACAACGTATGTTGTTTTGCGGTTTGACCGATAAAGATCTCTATAGAATATTTAGGAACCAATATGAGCATCCAGGTTCCGCTATTGGTTATTGACCGGAGACGTGTCTCGGTCATATCTACATAGTTCTTGAACCCGTAGGGTCTGTACGCTTAACGTTCGATGACGATTGGTATTATGAGTTTATGTGATATGATGTACCGAAGGTTGTTCGGAGTCCTAGATATGATCACGGACATGATGAGGAGTCTCAAAATGGTTGAGACATAAAGATTGATATATTGAACGACTATATTCGAACACCGAAGTGTTCCGGATAAGTTTAGGATAAAACTGGAGTACCTGGGGTTACCGGAACCCCCCTGGGAAGCTATTGGGCCTCATGGCCCATAGTGGAGAAGAAAGAGGGCCGGCCAGGAGGTGGCGCACGCCCCCCTTGCACTAGTCCGAATTGTACAAGGGGAGGGGGAGCCCCCCTCTCCTTCCTTCTCTCCACCTCCTCCTTCCCCCTTCTCCTTGTTGCAATAGGAAAGGGGGGCGAAACCTACTTGGAGTAGGATTGCCCCCCCCCCTTGGTGCGCCTCCTCCCCTGGCCGGCCTCCTCCTCCCTCCCTCCTTTATATACGGGGGAGGGGGCACCCCATAGACACACAAGTAGATTGTTTAGCCGTGTGCGGTGCCCCCCTCCACAGATTTCCACCTCGAACATATCGTCGTAGTGCTTAGGCGAAGCCCTGCGTTGGTAACTTCATCATCACCGTCACCACGTTGTCATGCTGGAGAAACTCTCCCTCGACCTCAGCTGGATCTAGAGTTCATGGGACGTCATCGAGCTGAACGTGTGCAGATCACGGAGGTGCCGTACCCTCGGTGCTAGGATCGGTCGGATCGTGTAGACGTACGACTACATCAACCGCGTTGTCATAACGCTTCCGCTTTTGGTCTATGAGGGTACGTAGGAAACACTCTCCCCTCTCGTTGCTATGCATCATCTAGAGATAGATCTTGCGTGATCGTAGGATTTTTTTTTTAAAATTACTGCGTTCCCCAACAAGAACGCACTTAGCGCGCCATGTGGCGGGAAAAGGACTACATCCTGCATGACTGCCGGGTAGGCCACTGTGGTGCTGGGGCGCTGTCTCCATATTGGGTCAGGTTTGCGTGCTGCGGGTCGGAGTGCTCCTTCCCGAGGGACAGCCCCTTCATGTGATCCCACTCCTTGGGCGTTCCCCGAAAGGGTGCTGATGTGGAAGTCAAGGGCTATACAAGAGGAATGCCTCGTGATGAGTTGCTTGGAGGTCTTCTTAGCCTTGCCTTGCTTGAATCCCAAAGAGGAGCTTCAGACAAGCCCTACCATGCTAGTACCTCGGAGACCTCCCCACAAGGAGGCCACTATCGGCCATGCGCGAGAGGGTCTGTGGGCACCCGATACCCATGACACCGACAGGAATGATGGAACACCCAAGTGTTGGAGCTTTGGCGCAAAAAAGAAGACGACTGCGAGGGGAATGAGAGCATAAAGTCCCCCCCCTCCATTTTATAGGGAGGGGATAAATGGATCAGTGGTAGAAAATCTCTTCGTCCTCCCCACGATTAAGCGTTAATTTCATGCGGGGATCGAGGGGTTGTCGTTAATCCTTGTGCGGGGATCAAGGCACACGCCCTTATTGACGGTACGTGGCCTTAGTGGGCCCCTGACCCACTCCCACATGTAACATTGACCATCAGGTCAAGGTTAGGACATGGCCAGGTGGTCCCGTGGATAAGACTAGAATGGTCTGTTAGAATCGGGCATGTGAACTTTTGAGATGCTGCACCAAAACTTGGTCCGTCCAGTGAAGAACCGCGCAGGATTCTTTTCCAGCATGTGGATCAGTTATATCTCTTCAGTATTTTGAGAACCGGAGTGGTTGACGTCACCTTGGAAGGTAGCTCAGTAGATTGAGGTTGGCTACGTGAAGGCACTTATTGGGAGATTATGGTTGAAGCGGTTTCTAGACTTATGACCGAAGATAGTGAGCGGTTCAGAAGGACCGAGGTGCTGCCAGCTTGGAGACCGGTTTAGGGAAAACTGACGATGTCCCATCTAAGGGGCCTCTTTTGATGACGGTTTCTGTCCTGGTGGGCCGGGCTAAGGACCCCATTTGTTGGTTCTGCCCTAGGCCACTTTGGGAGGCCCATGGCAGTGTACATGACAATTCTTCAAGACTTGACGTACAAGACAAGAAGACAGAGTCATGAAGAGTTCTACCTCCTTAGACATAGCTGACCTAGTTATTTAAACCCTAGGACCCCTGGTATGCTATATAAGCCGAGGGGTGGGCTCATTGTAGAACACATTACAATCTCTCGATGTTTTGTACAATGTGATAAAACACAAGCAGGATGTAGGTTATTATCTCCTCTGGAGAGCCTAAACCTAGAAAATCCTTGTATATATCACCATCTTGCAAAGTAGCCTAGGTAAGGATACCCTACCAAGGGGTGTGTCGGATTTAGCTCCGACACCGAGTACCAGGGGAGCAGATCGCACAGCCCAAGTGAGAGGCAGCAGCACAACAATTTCCTTGCCGTGCAACGATGGCGCACTGAAAATGACCAGGGCACTTCACCCGAAGACACCAGACCTGCCAGCAATATTTGATTCATCCTGATGTCGGGTGGCATTGACCCACCCCCCACCCCCCACCCATCTTTACCAGCGTCGGCTACTGCGCTGGTGTAGCGACGAGTACAGGCATGGAGGGGAAGGTTGGCTTCGCTATTCCAGTTACCAACATGTGAGTTGCATGTTCTTTGTTTTGCCTTTGGTCGTTTTGTCAAGTCACGATGGCCTTTATATGGTTTATTTTCTCGATATTGTCCGCCACGGGAATCTGGTTGGTACTGGGGTTACTCGTTGCTCCTTCATGACAGTTAAGGCTCTCGCCAGGTGTGATGAGAGGGACGACAGACGTTGCCAGATGGCTTGGACCATTCGGTTCGGCCAGACAATAAAAAGGAGCACCTTAAGGGAGGGGTTGAGGGAGGCCTTGATATAAGGCAAGCATTGGAGACTGAGGCCTAGGCGTCAACATGTTAGCATGACGAGAAGGCCTGCCAGCTAGGGTTGTCTACGAAGGCGATGTAGGAGATATGTTTGGCTTGTGGCCGTGTATCTACGGGCAACGTATGGCGGTCGTTCTGGCCCCGGGCATGCGCTCGGCCCACATGCCATGGATCCTAAAGCGGCTTGGTGTGCAGCTTATTCAGTTGTTGGCGTGCGCCAGGTTGATTTATCCTCCGAATTGTTGCTGGGTATTTTTAGGCCGTTAGATTCGGCCGAAATCACTGTTCTGACCTTCTCGACGATCTTTGTCACGAACTGAACTCGACATGAAAGTATTTCATAATCTGACCCTTTTAGAAATGCCACAGACCGCGACGTTTCTGCTTCACATAAAAACGCTGAGCTAGCTAGCGTTACTGCTCCACATGAAAACGCCGAGGTATCTCGCGTTTCTTCTCCACATGAAAACGCCAACCGCTTTGGCGTTTCTTCCCTACATGGCAACGCTATTGGCTTTGGCGTTTCATATGTGGCATAAAGAAATAGTACCAACTACCAGCAAGAATTGATGAATGCATGCATGCATGGTTCCTGTAGCTAGCTAGTGGTAGTGGGCTTGCATGCACGAGTTGTTGGGTGTGCTGGCGCCTCCTGGCCAGCAATGCCACTAGCCCACACGCTCAGCCTCTTCTTTTTTTTAACAAAGTTCTCTTTCTTACTCTCCAGTCTTCTAGTCTGAAGACGTATAGGAGCTAGTGCATGCATGCATGGATGGGTTGTTAAGTGCTAACTGCTGCCTGAATTGACCGGACAGAGGTGGTCGATTTCTTTACCGTACTCTACTCCATCTCTCTACCTGTCCTATTCAAGCTAGCTCGCCAGCTAGAAACGCCAAAGTTAATGGCGTTTGGGCCTGGGCAGGAACGCCAGGCATGTTGGCGTTTCTATGTGGAACAAAAGCGCGAGATATCTCGGCGTTTACATATGGAACAGCAACGCTAGCTAGCTTGGCATTCCTATATGGAGCAGAAACGCCGCGGTCTGTGACGTTTTTAAAAGGGTCAGATTATGAAATACTTTCATGTCAAGTTCACTTTGTGACAAAGATTGTCGAGAAGGTCAGAACAGTGATTTCGGCCGTTAGATTCCAGGTCTGGATTCCAACCACTTTTGGTGTCTTGTCAGTATCCGATTAGGACGTCGCTAGGGAGACTGGTTCTCGGTATCTTTGAGCCGGAGTAATCTTGTTCGGTTCATCCTGTTTGGTGTTACCTGGTCGACATGCGCCCATGTAACGAACACAACATGATCATAGTCACTAGGGCCATAATTTCTGAATGATTCCGCTTAAACGTCACACACGCATTCTTCCGGCATGCCATAACCTTTACTGCCAAGCGGTAGGAATATTGCCAGGCCCGACAAACGCCCGTGCAACTACACAAGCCTGCCTCCAATCGAGTTCAGTGTGACCTCGTGTGGCATCGGCCCGCCGCACGTGTTGGCGCCTCTGAAAATGGCCAGTTCAACCACTCCTCCTCATCCAGTGATGTGGTTGTTATAAGTTCGAGCAGGCCAGCAATTCGGTAATCCCAGGCCGAGCACCTATGGTGTGTCTAGCCGCATGGACGTACTGGACGCATGTGTGCCAAACAGGCCACATGCCGACCAGGAAGATCATAAAGTTTTGTCCGGACACGCTCCCGGTCTCCCGTGACGTACTACAAGACCGAGTGCAAGCCATTTACATTCATATATTGTTGGATGAAGCTCAAGAGCAACACTGGGTTGGAGGACTTGTGTCGATTCTCACTCGAGTATCGTTGAATTTGGAATCGATGAACTTGAAGAACTTGTTGAACATCCGGTTTCTCAGATGTAATACTTACATACCATTATTGTACTAGGAACATTTGCAAGCTATTTATGGATGAATTATGATATTTTCTATTATTATTTTGAGTGTTGCAGATAAAAGAAGAAGAAAGAAGAGGACCGGCGTTTAGGGTGCATGATTGGATGGTCAGGTCCCGTATTCGTGTTCACAGACCAGTCCAGACCAGTGCAGATAAATACCGTGTCTGTTTTAGAGGATAGAAGATGGGGCGCCGACCGTTTGGTCTATGGATGTATATACAAGCTATATGAAAAAAAAAACTAATTAAATAAAGTGTCAAAAAATATTCTAAAGATATTTTTGAACTAAATTTGACTTTCCATTGCACTTGTGCAAAAATCAACAAAGGAAAAAAGCCCGCGGAATTGAGGAAAAAAACAAAAAAATGGTCAAAATAGTGTGAATAATGATTTGTATATAGCAATATTTTTTGTTTCTTTCTTAAAGTCAATGCTGGTTTTTTCGCGAATATTTATATACCACTAGTGCCAAAAAAAGTCAAGTTAGTTCTAAACTTTTTTCAATTTTTAGTTATTTATTTTTATATAGTGTGTATATACCCCAGGAACCAAGAGGCATTGCCGAAAAAGGGTTTTCCCCCGCTTTGTATACAAAGCAACCAACCGAACCATACAGGAAAGGTGCTGGGGCGGAAGCAGCACAGTCACGCCCAAAAAGAAACGACAGAGAAAAGCAAAAGAAACAAATGCCGACAACGGCGGATCAACAAAAGCGAAGAAGCCTCGCGATCGCAGCGCCCACCAGGCTCTTCCACTAGACTCCAAGACTCCGAAGCGCCGGCACCTATCAACACCTCCAAGAAGGATCGCGACGATGACGACGCTGCTGCCAAGGGTTTCCTCCGGTACACGACGATGCGAGAGAAAGGGTAGCCCCGACGCCCTTCCGGAAGGTCAGGAGGCACCCACAGGCGCCACCGCGCCGGTGTCGGCCATGCCGACAAGGGTTTTCCCCGATCCCAACCCGCACCTCGGGCGCCCCGGAGCCTGCCACCAAACCAACCACCACCGTGCGCCAACGCGGTCACGAGGCCCCCATGCCGTCTCACCACGACACCGCGAAGTGAGGACAGCACGGCAAGGAATCAGAGCCAGGACTAGGGCAACAGTCCGTCGGCACACGGGAGGGCCCCACCTCCATCGTCAGCGACGGTAGCCGTCCGGACGCAATAGCAGGAGCACACCAGACCCGTGAGCCCACAGACCCGGCCGAGCCCTCGTGGGCTCATAAAGCTTCCGCCTTCGCGCTGCTGCCGGCACGCCGTCGGAGCCGCCGCCCCAAGTCCGAGCTGCTCCTCCTCACCACGCCGCAGACAACGAGGACACGCCCGGGGACCGGCCCGCAAGGACCCATATGGAGCCCCGAGGGCCCATATCTGGGCCGGGCGCGTCGCCGGCCAACCAGCGCCACCAAGCCGCCCCGCCGCCAAAGGACGGCGCCACCACTGCGCCGGGCCGTCGCCGGTCGAAGGGCACCCGCCGCCCGCCCTGCCCCCGGGGCAGAGGCGCGTGCGCGGGGGAAGGAAGGGCCTGCCGCCGCCAGCCCGCCCGGCCAGATCCGGGGGCTCCGCCGGCGGCGGCGGGGTGGAGGAGCACGGGGGAGGGGGGAGGAGAGGAGCTCGATGGGGGCCGCCCCGGCCGCCCCCCGGGGAGGCGACGCGAGCGCGGAGTCGGAGGAGGAGAGGGAGGGGTCGGGGGCTTGAAAAGAGCAAATTCCTCCTGCCGCCCCAACCAAGAGGCATTTCGTGGCTGACACGCATGATCGTCACCACCGATCGATTTGTGCGTGTGTAATTAAGCACGTAACAGCCAGGGGGGCTCACCGGATACCGATCGATCGACCGATACCTAGCGTACGTTCAAAGGAGCTGTAAATGCGATAGGTACTCGGCATACGTACGTACCTGGCAATTCTACTGTTACTGGACCGCGCCGTGTAGCGTTACGTGCGTGCTGCTCGTGGCTAGGCAACAGGGGTAGGCCCGGATGGACCACCCAGAACTGCTTCACTGTACCGTGCGCACATTCCCGTGGCCGTGGGACGGAACGGGAAAGTGACCGTTGATACGTTTCCCCAAGGGTATAAATTGTCGCCAAGAACACCTTTGACCAGCTCCTGCCCTGCGTGTTTTGACTTGCGCCACGACCTTGGTTTTGTCTTTCGGGCGAGTACGTGCTTGCAATTGCTTGCGGTCAGATGGTGGAGAATTTCTACCGTGAGCAGTAGGGAGCCGTCCTTACCTTCTTGGGCCAGTTCATCCTCGTTGACCCAGATTCGATTCGATTCGATTCCTAGATTTTGCACCGTGTGCCGTATTTTGTTCAGAATGAACACGCGTATGCCTCTGATTTGTGAACGGCGTACACTTATTTGTGTGTGTGGTATTGTACTCCTTTTAATTTTGATTTTGAGGAACGCATGGTCGATAGTTTCTTTTTCGGGGCGGTAGTTGGGTACCCATTATGGAAGTCTCTCAAGGGTCTTTTTTGGTGGGCTTTTATTTAATACAGTACAATCAAAGTCGCTCACATATACAAGCTTACACTCATCCTATGAACGCACACCTGCATACCCTATCCCTATAGAAACATCTTCAAGAAACGGAGATGGCACATCATTTTGAAATTGACGAAGTCGTCACAGACACCTCCGTAATCGATGGAAACAACTTCATCATTAAGCACACGTCGCCGGAAAGACTAGAATAAATCCAGAAAAATGTGAGCATCAATATCTTGTCTGAGACTTAATTCTCGTTGGCAGGGGATACCACTGTCCTCCTAACCATCATCAAACCACAGATTGGCACACTTTTGGTGGGTTGAGAGCGTGCTCTCAGCCGTTGCTACGTATCACGTGTTGGGCGCTTCCTCATGATTATTTTTTCTGTACGCGTTTTCGAGTTTTAGATGTTTTTTTTTTGTTTTTGCCCGGTTTTACATAGGTTTTGGAATAAAGAATCAGAAGAAAAAATGCATGAAAAACACGCTATTTTTCTTTCAGAAAAAGCACATATTTGTTTCTCATGAAGGCACATGTTTGCTTTCAGGAGTGGCACAACCGTGCCTCTCAGAAAAGAAAAAAAATGTGTTTTTTTCTTCCGCAAGAGACACAGTTTTGCTTTTTGTGGAGGCACAGGTGTGCTTCCATGCTTTTCCTTTCACTAGAAGCACATATTTGCTTCTCGTGGCAGCCATAATTTGATTTCGTCAGAGGAACAGTTGTGTCTCTCAAAAAAAGAAAAAAAAGTGTTTTCTTTCTTCCGCGAGAGCAACGAATTTGCTTCTCTTGTAGGCACGCATTTGCTTCCGTAAGAGGCACAATTTTGCTTCACGGGAAAGAAAAAAAAAACTTAAATTTTTCTCTTTCGCGAGAGGCACAAATTTACTTCGCATGGAGGCATAGATTTGCTTTCGTGAGTTGCACAACTATGCATCTTGCAAAGAAAAAAAAGTGACAAGGTGGAGGGGGTTTGCGCTTCCAACTCAGTTTTTTTTTCATGATTTCGGTAGTAGTTGATACATTTAAAAAAATGAGGATGTTGATACATTTAATTAGACAGGCCCAAACGGAACAAGTTGATAGCTCGCTTTGGGCTCGAAATAACGACACCTGCAGCCTGCTTCGTTCGATTGGACTCGCCTCCGTGAGAGCACTGAACTGCTACATTTACCGCCTAAAGCACCACCAGATATCTCGCGTACGGGTGCCCCTATTTCGCGCCTTGAGCGAGTCTGGCTTCAAACTTGCTGAAGGGGCGAGAGAGGTGGGCCGGCCCACGAGCGCGAAAGACCGAAGCTTCTTTTCACTGATTTTTTTATGTTTTCTGTTTTATTTTTTGCTTTTATATTTGTACTTTTGTTTAAATTTTTGCCTTATTTTAGACGTAAAAAAAGAACGTAAGAAAATATATATAATCGCCATAACAAATATTTTATGTTACGTATATTACAAATGTAAAAACATAGTGTAAAATGCTCATAAAATGTAATTTTTGACTAATTGATATGTGTCATTATTTTCCCTTCACGATAGTAAATTGCAATTAATTATTTAGCATACTCGTTGCCATGTATGGCAGGTGCATAATAATTAATTAGAAAAATACCACGCAACTTTCTTTACCACGTACACCAATACGTACATATTTTCATTGGGTATAACACTAACACGTATGTATTTTCATTAGGTATGACACCAACACACATATTTTCATTAGGTATAATACCCATTAACTGGTATCACGATCTAAAAAATGTACACGTGGGTATCTCAGGTACATATACCGCTTATAAAATGTGTGACATTGATGGGTATATACAAAAAAATTCACATCGAAGTATGTATATTTAAGTTTATATTTTTATTGGGTATACACATATATATTTATTTGTATATTTGCATCAAGATATATTTATGTGTATAATTTCATTGGGTATAACGTCAACACATACTTATTAAAATAAAATATATGATATTTATGTGTATATTTTCATTGGGTATAACATCAATGCATACAAATTTACCTTAGATATAATACCCACTAACTAGTACCTTGATCTAATAACATATACACATGGGTATCTCGGGTACATGTACATATATACGTACCCAAGTATAAATGTTTAGACTATTTTTATTATGGTAAACAATCATGACTATTTAGGATACTAGTACATGCAAACAAAACATTAAAAGTCATTATTTTGTCAATTGTACACCATGCACAAATGAATAGTACTTGCCATAACGCTCCTAGGTGCCAAAAATACTCTTCGGAAACATTTGAAAAAATATTGAACAAGTATTTGAAAATTGTTGAACAAAAATTTGAAAACCTATTGAACAAGTATTTTTAAAAATGTTAATCATGTATATAAAAATGTTGAACAAGTATTTGAAAATGTTGAAAAAGTATTTGAAAAAGTGTTAACAAGTATTTAAAAAATGTTGAACAAGTATTTGAGAAAATTTTGATCATGTATATAAAAATATTGAACAAGTATTTAAAAAATGTTGAACAAGTTTTTGAAAAAAATGTTGAACAAGTATTTGAGAAAATGTTGATCGTGTATATGAAAATGTTGAACAAGGATTTGAAAAATGTTGAGCAGGTATTTGAAAAGTGTTGATCATGCAGATAAAAAATGTTGAACAAGTATTTTAAAAATGTTAAACATGTATTTGAAAAATGTTGAACAAGTGTATTAGAATGTGCAATGAAAAAAAACCCAAAAACTCAAAACCAAAAAAGAAACAAAATAAACCACAGGAGAAGAAAATGAAAAAAATCTGAAGAAACAAATGAAAAAACAAACAAAAAGAATAAGAAAAGATTGGAGGAAAACAATAAGAAAAGCAAAGAAAAAAAGAAAAGAAAAGGGGAAAAACCGCGGAGAACGTACCAATGGTACAGTAAAGAATAGAAAAAAGAAAAAAGAAAAAGAAAAAATGAACCAATATGAGAACGGCTCTTGTTTGTGTCCTATTAATTAGGCAATAACTTAGCGCTAGCGCGGTGGCCAGCAGCATTGCCTCTCCTCGCAAAGAGGAGATCTAGGTTCGATCCCTCGCTCCCCGTTAGTCCTAGCCATGGGAAGCCCGGCTCGGCCGGCCCGGCCCGACGCTGCACTCGGGCCGGGCTCGGGCCTAGTTTTTGAGCCCGAAGGCCGGGCTGGGCCTGGGCCCGTCATTTTTGTAGTTTTTTGAAGGTCGGGCCGGGCCGGCCCGAAGCCCGACGGGCTTTTAGGTGGTCGGGCCGGGCTCGGGCCCAGAAACACAGGTCTGATGGCCAGGCCGGGCCTGGGTTTTTTGTGTCGGGCTTGGCTAGGCCCGGCCCGAAGCCCGGTCCGGCCCGAGGTTTGGTGAGGTATACTCTCCGTTCAAAGATTAAAGCGAATCCGGTTTTGGGACTCTTCTAGGTGGTTCCCAGTCGGTTTTTTTTGGTTTTGGGAACCTTCTAGCAGGTTCCTGAACCGGTTTTCTCATTTCCCTTTTTTTACCTTTTTGTTTCTTTTCTTTTCTTTTCTTTTTTATTTTTCGTTTTAATTTTCTCTTTAATTTTTCTATTTTCTTTTCTTTTCTTTGCTCTTTCGTTTTTTTCTTTTTCATGATTTTTTGTTTGCGAATTTCAAACAAAATATGTTCTTATTTCCAAAAAAATCCCAATTTGCTCCCATGTGCGGCCGGATGCCGCCTGATTTTTTTTTCGTCTTTTTCCTTTGTGTTTCTTCTTCTTCTTTTTCAATAATTAGGATATCAAACAGCTTCTAAATTTCAGTAAAAGTTGCTAATTTTGAATAAGACAATCATGATTTCGAAAAAAAAATCATTATTCCAAATATATGCTCAGGAATTCAAAATATGTTCATGAATTTGTAAAAACATGTTAACAAATTTAAAAAATGTTCACGAATTTAAAAAATGCTCATGCTTTCAAAAAAAGTTCATGCATTCGCAAAATGTTCACGAATTTGCAAAAACTGTTCACAAATTGAAATAATGTTCATGATTTCAAAAAAAGTTCGTGCATTCGTGAAATGTTCACGAATTTGCCAAAAATGTTCATGATTACAAAAAACATTCTTGAATATAAGATAACATTCATTGTTCAAAAAAATGTTCGTGAATCCGAAAAAATGTTAGCGTATTTGTAAAAAATGTTCATGATCCGAAAGGAATAAACTTTGTTTTTGAATTTGATGAACATATTTTGAACATCGAAGAACAAATTTGGCATGTGATGAACATTTTTTTAAATTTGAAGAACAAAATTTGTGTTAGAGAAAATATTTGGAAAAAAATTATGAGCAAAATTTGCATTTGATGAACTTTATTCTGAAAAAATGATGAACACATTTTTAAGTCTATGAACAAATGTTTAATGTGACGAACATTTTTTGAATCTGATGAACAAAAAATTCAATGAAAACAATAAACCGATGAACAGTTTTCTAGTTTGATGAACAACTTTTGAATTTTTATGAACATTTGTTAAATATGATGAGCCAAAATTTGAATTGGATGAACATTTATTGGATTGTTGAACATTTGTTTGCATGGTTGAACATTTTTGAATTCCATGAACAAAAAAAGTTGTTAACGAATATGAAATAAAAAAATTCCACAATAGTCAAAAGGTGAAGAAGAAGAAAATAGGAAAAAAGGAAATAAAAAACAAAAATAAAACGAAAGAAAAAATTTGAAAGAACAGAAAAACGAAAAAAATCAATATAGAAAACATAAAAAACAAAGGAAACCCGGTTCTAGGAGGTTCTAGAACCTTTCCAAAACCGGCAGAACCAGAGAAAGGGAAGCAAACTGGGCTGGCCCGAAAACAGAAGGAACGACGCAGGGGAGGTACGCGCTACGATGTTACGCGGCGTAGACCTGAAAACCCTATTTGCCGCTCTCTGCGGCAAACACTCGGGGTTCCGCACAGGCTATCGGGCGAGCGACACGGCGTGGGCTGGCCTGTTAAGGGTTCCAAGTACACCAGTTTTGAGAACCTTCTATGACTGTTTCTAGCCGGGTTTTTTCGGTTTTGGGAACCTTCTAAAAGGTTTCTGAACCGTTTTTTTTATTTTTATTTTTTGTTCTATTTTCTATTTTTCTCTCTCTCTTTTCTTTCTTTTTTTTCTTTCTTCTTGCCCTTTCTCTTTTTGATTTTTTTATTTTTCCAACGAATGTTTTCAGAATTTTTTCTAAAAAGTGAATTTTTCAGATTTTGTTCCTTTTTTCCGGAAATTTTCCTGTTTTCAAATTTTTGTTCAGAAATTTCATAAAATTTTAGAATTTCAAAAATTGTTTGTTTATTTAAAAAAAGTGTTCATCTTTCCAAATTTTGTTCACAAACTAAAAAATGTTCGGTTTTCAAAAATTTGTTCAAAAAAATTCAAGAAAAATGTGCACATTCTCATTTTTGAGTTTCGAAATTGTTCAGTTTTAATTTTTTGTTCACAAATTTGAAAAAATGTTCGGGCGGTTCAAAATATGTTCCCGTTTTCAAAAATTGTTCGCAATTTTAAAAAATGTGCACGTTTTCATTTTTTTAGGTGTTTCGAAATCATCCAATATCATATTTTTGTGCACAAATTTCAAAATTTGTTCGGGCGGTTCAAAAGATGTTCCCGCTTTCAAAATTTGTTCACAAATTTGAAAAATGCGCATGTTTTCATCTTTTCAGGAGTTTTGAAATTGTTCAGTTTCAAAATTTTGTTCACAAATGTCAAAAAAAAATTGGGCAGTTCAAAAATGTTCTCGTTTCCAAAAATTGTTTGCAGTTTTCAAAAATGTGCATGTTTTCATTTTTTCAGGAGTTTTAAAAATTGTTCAGTTTAAACTTTTCAGAAAATGTTCTTGTTTTCTCATTTTTCAAAATATGTTCGCGTTTTCAAATTCTGTCTTGGAATTTAAAAAATGTTCCCATTTCAAAAAAATGTTCCTGATTTTTGCAAACATTTCGTTTTTTTTTTGTTTTGCAAATCAGCAATTTGCTTGTGTATCGCAGATCCCTTCGTTTGTTTTAATGAAAAATGCTTTTGAAATTCAAGATATATATTTTGGACTGTGCTGCGTGTTTGGTTCTTTAAGCTTGGCGCTGTTGTAGAATCATTAACGACTGATAGCTCAACTGGTAGTACAACTTTTCGTATAGTGTAAGGTCCCGGTTCGAATTCCTACAACTGTGGTATCTCTTTTTTAGACAGAAGGGAAGCGAACAGAAAACTGAGTTCTCGCTCGCTCGCTCGTGAAACAGTAGAAACAGAAAACGGCCCAACAAGCCCTACGACGCCAATAAGGGAGCGCGCCTGTGTGATTGCTTGACTTTGACGCAGCGAACGTCGAACAGGCGCTCCCGCGTAGACCTACGCGCCATATAGGAACCCCACGACGCATTCTGCGTCAAACAACCGCGACGTAAGCATGGAACCCTCCGACTGGGCTGGCCCAATAGTGGGCACGCCTACTTGTACAGTAGCGCTGCGATGTTAATGTCAAAAAAAAATCAAGCCTGAAAGGATTTTTTTTTTGAAAATAAAGGTAGATGAGGTTCTACCTTATATATTTCAAAACGGGCTTGGGCCTGGGGACCATCAGGTCGATTACATGAAGCTTACATTGAGCACCGTGGTGCCATGGCAATAAGCAATCATAAGAGAGAAAGTGAGATACATGGGAAGTTGGTAGGGGGGCAGGGGCACAATTACAAAAGCTAGATTAGCATAGGAGATGTATCCAACATGAAATATCATCCTTGTCAACCTGTTTTTTGGCCCGGTGTTGCCATGCCTAGAGTAGCTGCGACGTATATTGCCTGAGATATGTGGGAGACCAACGTTTGTCCTTGAACACACGATCATTCCGGGCGTGCCAAAGTGTGACGGCGACAGCGGCAAACAGAATATGGCCTTTGCTGGAAGTTGCACAAGTCAGTTGCGCTCTTTGCATGAAAGTGGTCAGGTCCGTGGAGCTGGAGGCGAGGTTGTTTATGTGGAGTACCTCCCAGATGATAGACCCCGGGTAGCAACGCAAGATAATGTGAGTAGCGGATTCTCTGGCAGGGCAGATGTAGCAGTCGGGATGTGTAGTGATCGAAGACCAGTGTTTCCTTAACATGTTGTCTCGCGTATTGAGCGTTCCCGAGAAGGCAAGCCACCAAAAAAATCGGTATCTCAGAGGGATGATCCGGTCCCAAATCCAGGAACTGAACTCGCAGCGCACACGTTGGAAAGTAAGAAGCTGGTAAACCTGGGTTGTAGTGATGGGCTTCTGATGTACGGCAGAAATTCTGATATCACAGCCGGAGGCTGCTGGTTCAGTCATGAGAAAAGAGTGCAGCAGTTCCAACTCCCGAGTGGAAGTAGCTGACAGGTTAGGATGAAGTTGAATGTGCCATGTATCATGAGAGAACTGGGAAGCCACTGTGCAACTGCCATCCTTGGCATAAGAGAAGAGTGTAGGCAGAGCAAAACGGAGTTGCCCGATTGGTAGCCAATTATCCTGCCAGAAGGAGATGTATGTGCCGATACCCAAAGAGCATTGAGAGGGCGCGATAACCACAAGGATAAACAACTTGAAACTCTTCCATATCGCAGTGTCTCGGTTGTGGTTTTTCAGAGGTATATTAAGCTTGCAGTACTGTTGGGAAAACCATTGGAAGCATGGTACCTCCGAGGATTGCAAAACCTTAGCCGTGAACTTGGTAAGCAGTGCTTGGTTATGAGCAGAAAGATCTCTGATACCCAGACCACCTAAAGATCGTGGTAGAGTGGCGGAGTGCCAAGCAACTAGGCATTGGCCACCTTTAACCACATTCGTGCCTTGCCAGAAGAAAGCCCTCAACAATTGTTCCAGCTTACTGATGGATTCCTTAGGCCAGAGAAAACACGTCATGTAGTAGCTTGGAATGCTGGCCAACACTGACTGAATGAGGGTCAAGCGACCACCCACCAACAAAAAGGTAGCAAGCCAGCCTGATAAACTCTTGTCAACCCGGTGGATGATAGGCAGGAGCATGCCATGCTTAATCTTGTGTAAGGATAGTGGTAAGCCCAGGTAAGTGCACGGGAAGCTTGATATCGGGCATCCAAACAGGCTGGCAATATCCTGCGTGTTGCTGGAATCGAGGTAGATAGGGATCATGGTGCTCTTATGAAAGTTGATATGCAGTCTTGTGAAGGCTGAGAAGTCGGCTAAAACTTGCTTAACAATAACCGCCTGCTGGATATTACCTTGCAACAGGAGCAGCGTATCGTCAGCGTACTGCAACACCGGGAACATCCGATCAGAGCCAACCGGGTGCAGCAGGCTTCCATCTTCAAAGCATGAGCAGCAAAGTTGTTGGAGGACATTAGCGACCAGGATGAAAAGATACGGCGAGATGGAGTCACCGTGATGGAATCCTCTTTTTGCAGCAAAGCACTCCCCGAGCTCACCGTAGGAGAAGAGGCCTGTCCAGCTAACTATATCAAACGCCTACTGAAAATCCAATTTAAGTACCATGACTGACATCTTCCTCTTATGAGCAGTTTGAACCATGTCAGCAGCCATAGCAAAGTTCTCAATGATAGACCGGCCCTTGATGAAACCTGATTGCAAGGAGTGAACCAGAGAGGGTATTTGTAGTTGTAAACACCGAGCAAGGACCTTGCCCGCCAGTTTAGGCACACTATGCACGATAGAAATAGGCCTGAAATCACACAACTCCAAGGGGGTGTCCTTCTTAGGTAAGAGGGAAATATGTGCTTGATTGGTGCTAGAAAGGTCCACTTGGTTGTGGTAAAATTGATTAAAGAAAAGTTGCAGGTCTTCCCTGATGACGTTGTGGAAAGCCTTGTAGAACTCGTTTGTGAACCCATCCGGACCAGGGCTGCGATTATTTGGTGAGTGTTTGATAGCTTGAACAATCTCCTCCCAGGAAAACTCTCTAGCAAGGCAAGACAAATCCATAGGCTCATACATAGTAGTTAGGTCGATCGTGGGCAGCAAGGAGGACAGTTGACCCAGCAGTTCAGAGAAATAAGCGGTGGCAAGTTGCAGTTTCTGTTGATCATTAAAGTGTTCCACTCCCTCTTGAACCAGAACACTGACCTTGTTGTGCTTGGCATGTCCATTGGCAGCAACATGAAAGAACTTACAGTTCCCGTCCCCGGGGACGCACCATCGTAACTTAGCCCTTCTTCGCCATATAGCCGTTTGCCACTGGATTAATTGAGTGGCTTTGGCTGCCGCAAACTTCCTCAAAATGGCCTCTAGAGGGGATAGACAACGACGTTCCTCGACAGCATTGAGGTAATCCACTACAGCCTTATTGTTACTTATTAGAAGCTCCAGGCTTGCTCTGCTCCGCCTCCAACTCCTGAGGGCAGCTGCTACCTCTTGAGAACTGTGTTGGTTTTCCCTTGAAGAGGAAAGGGTGATGCAGCAAAATAGCATAAGTATTTCCCTCAGTTTTTGAGAACCAAGGTATCAATCCAGTAGGAGGCTCCTCAAAAGTCCCTCGTACCTACACAAACAAACAAGAATCTCGCAACCAACGCGATAAAGGGGTTGTCAATCCCTTCACGGTAACTTGCGGAAGTGAGATCTGATAGAGATAATATGATAAGATAAATATTTTTGGTATTTTTATGATATAGATTGGAAAGCAAAATATGCAAATAAAAGTAGATCGAAAACTTATATGATAAAATATAGACCCCGGGGCCATAGGTTTCACTAGTGGCTTCTCTCAAGATAGAATAAGTATTACGGTGGGTAAACAAATTACTATCGAGCAATTGATAGAAAAGTGCATAGTTATGAGATTATCTAGGCATGATCATGTATATAGGCATCACGTCCACAACAAATAGATTGAAATGATTCTGCATCTACTACTATTACTCCACACATCGACCGACTCCTGCCTGCATCTAGAGTATTAAGTTCATAAGAATAGAGTAACGCATTAAGCAAGATGACATGATGTAGAGGGATAAACTCATGCAATATGATATAAACCCCATATTTTTATCCTCGATGGCAACAATACAATACGTGCCTTGATGCCCCTGCTGTCACTGGGAAAGGACACCGCAAGATTGAACCCAAAGCTAAGTACTTATCCAATTGCAAGAAAGATCAATCCAGTAGGCCAAACCAAACTGATAATTCGAAGAGACTTGCAAAGATAACCAATCATACATAAAAGAATTCAGAGGAGATTCAAATATTTCTCATAGATAAATTTGATCATAAACCCATAATTCATCGGATCTCGACAAACACAACGCAAAAAGAGTTACATCGAATAGATCTCCAAGAAGATCGAGGAGAACTTTGTATTGAGGTTCAAAGAGAGAGAATAAGCCATCTAGCTAATAACTATGGACCCGAAGTTCTATGGTTAACTACTCACAACTCATCGGAGAGGCCTTCGAGATGATGTAGAGGCCCTCCGTGGTCGATTCCCCCTCCGGTGGAGCACCGACAAAGGCTCCAAGATGATATCTCGCGGATACAGAAGGTTGCGGCGGTGGAGTTAGGTTTTTGTGGTGCTCCTGGATGTTCTCAGGGTACATGGAAATATATAGGAGGAAGAAGTAGGTTGGTGGAGCCTCGAGGGGCCCACAAGGGTGGGGGTGCGCCCACCCCCATAGGGCGCGCCGGGCACCCTCGTGGCCGCCTCGTTGACTTCTTGACGTCCACTCCAAGTCTCCTGGTTTGCAATTCTTCCAAAAAGATCGCTCCCAAAGGTTTCATCCCGTTTGGACTCCGTTTGATATTCCTTTTCTTTGAAACACTGAAATAGGCAAAAAAACAGCAATTCGGGCTGGGCCTCCGGTTAGTAGATTAGTCCCAAAAATGATATAAAAGTGTAGATTAAAGCCCATAAACATCCAAAACAGGTAATATAATAGCATGGAACAATAAAAAATTATAGATACGTTGGAGACGTATCAGCAGCGCGCACTCGTCTCATTTTGAAGTTCAGAAGAGAGGCGACAGAGGAGATATGCCTAGTGCCCCTTTCCAGCTGTTATCGATGATAGCCCTGGTTTCTTCCATCTCAAGCCAATGATTCTCCATGCGGAACAAGCTGTATTGTGGCCTCAAGTTGTCGAACTCCACAAGGATAGGCACATGGTCTGAGGTGGCCGAGGGAACCACCGAGGCCGAGGAGTGAGCAAAGGCGAGGAGCCAATGGCATTCACAAGAACCCGGTCGAGCCGAACCAGTGTTGGATGCTCTCTTTTGTTAGACCAAGTGAAGCTTCTGTTGGAAATGTGTACATCGTCCAGGCCATGACCTCTGATCTAGTCATTGAAAAGCTCCATCATAGCCCAATCCACACATCCTCGTGATTTCTCCTCCTGGAAACGATACATGTTGAAATCGCAGAGGATCAACCAAGGTTCAGAGACTGCTTGTACTGCATTATCAACTGCTTGAAAGAACATAGGCCTCTCTTGAGCAACACAAGGCGCATAAACCGTAGTGACAACATAAGCAGAGTTGGATGACGTCGATGTCAGCTTCACTGTGATATGATACTTGTTCGTGGCCAGGATTTACCCAGAGAAAGCAGACGAATCCCAAGCCAAGAGCAGGCCACCAGAGGAACCTAAAGAGGGCATGATGGCCTGCTGGTCGAGGTAGGCTGGCATGAAGCTATGCAGTTTCCTTGCTGGGATAGCTTCCAGCTTGGTTTCCTGCAAACAAAGAATGCTAGGGCGGCAGGAGGTTATAACATCTCGAACCAACGAACAGTTGTTCTCATCACCCAGGCCTCGAACATCCAATTAAGCACTTTCATGGATAAAGGTGTAAACCGCCCGTGCAAAAGAGGAGCGGGAGCGAGCAAGGGAGGAGAAAAGAAACATGCTTTCACAAACAAAGCAGCAGGGAACAAAGTGGTAACAGACACGGTACAGACTGACCCAACACAAGACCAACCTAAAGCAGTAACATAGCAAGGCACTGGAAAGGCCCCAAGATCGATTCGAGCTAGGATACAAAGGAAGCGTACTACGCATGCAGACACTAACAACGACATAGCATGCTAGCATAAGCAGAGCAACAAACGACCTACACATCAGGAACATACGTCTCGCCCAAGGAGGAAGCAAAAGAACTGTCAGAGGCTGCAGCAAAGCGTGCGCCGGCCGAAGCGGAGGAAGAAGCTTCATCGAGGATTGCAGCCACATTGCCGCTGACCAGGGCCAAGCTCAAGCCTGAAAGGATACGATCTCTGGACCTTCATGTTGCGTACGAGCGGAGCTAACCAGTAGACCTAACAAGCCTGGGTGCTAAATTTGAAGCGTGCTGGTATAAGAACTAATACCAATGAAGAATGTGGACAGTTTTTTGAATCTTTTCAAACTTTCCTTCGAAATTCTGATTTTTTTAACAAACGAGCAATGTATCAAGATACGATGAACTTTTTAACAACTCACACACATTTTCAAATTTCCAAAAATAAAACAAAAGACGTAAACATTTTTCAACAGATTTGTTTTTGAAATTCGTGAACATTTTCTGAAAACCTTAACATTTATAGAATTTTGAGAACAAATATTTGATAAAGGAACAAATTTTCAAAAGCACAAATAGTTTTTTTGAATAAAAAAAGGAACAAAACTGAAAACAAGAACATTATTTGAAATTGTGAACAATATTTCAAAAATGTGATGACTTTCAAATTTGTTAACAAATTTTTTAAAAATGGAACATTTTTGGAATCTATAATAAGTAAATATAAAAAGAAAATGAGAACATTTTTAAAATTTGTGAACAACTTTTTTTAAATCTGTGAACAATTTTGAAACATCAGAACATTTTCTTAAACATGAACAATCTTTGAAAAGTTGGAACACCTTTTGAAATACCCGAACATTTTTGGAATTTGTGAACAAATTTCCGAAATGAGAACATTTTTTAAAATTCAGATTTTTTTGGGATTTGTGAACAAAATTTTGAAACGAGAACATTTTTTGAAATTCTATAACATTTTTTTGGATTTTATAGTCAAACTGTTTTAAAATGCAAACATTTTCTTACTTTTGGGGGGGGGGGGAGGGGAATGGATTTGTGAACGATTTTTGTAGATCCCAACGTTTTTTGGAATAGAGAAAAACGAAAACAAAGAAGAAAGAAAAAAAGAAACAAAAAAATAAAAACAGAACAGGAAACAAAAAAGTAAAGACAAAACCGTATGAGGAACTTTCTAGACGTTTCCCAAAACCAGAAAAACCGCTGGGAACCTTATAGGAGTTTTGGAACTGCAAGAGATGCGAACAGTAGTTGATGGGCCGGCCCAAGTTTTCGTGCGCCTGGGCAATTGCCCGACTCTTCGATGCAGAGTGCGCCAAATAGGGTTTTCCACACAGGAAATCTCGTACAGCGATACCTACATAACACTTGCTGCAGACCCCGACCGGCTTGGGCCGGCACAACGTGGTTTTTAATATTTTCTTGTTCACTAGTTCTCTGGTCCGATTTCAATGCGCTCTTTTAGGTTCTGTGTCCGAATATCTCCCTGGTAATTGGTTGTCGGTTTTGGTTTCTTTAACTTATTTATTTTATTTAGTTACTTTTCATGTTTACGTTACTATTCCTCTTTTTCTTGTTATTCTTTTTCTTTTAATTTTCTTTAATCTATTTATGTTTCTTTTCATTTTTACTGTTGTCTATTTTAAAAATAGAAAAACATTTCATTTCATGTTTTTGGTTCTTTATCTTGTTTATTGTTTCTTTTTATTTTTAAGTCATTTTACAATTTTCTAGGCTATCTGTTTAAAAATACAAATACATTTTGCAAATGTGCTACCACTTTTTAGAAAATAAATTATTTCTTAATTCAAAAAATACATAGTTTTTTATTCAAAATGTGTGAACACTTTTCCCTAGATTTTTTTAGCATATCCGCATATTTATGTGGTTTTATTTGGGAATAGTGTTTTGCTCAAGCAAAAAATAGTGTTTTGCTCTATTAGCATTTTTCTTCCAGTTTTGCTTTTTTTCTCTTTTCTTTCTATCAAGTTTTATTTTTATTTTGCTCTTTCTTTCCAGTTATTTTTATTATTCCTTTTTGCTTTCAAATTTAAATAATATTTCTTGTTTAACTTTTATCTTGGTTATTTATTCCATCATGGATAACAAAATGTACATAATGTAAGTAAAAATATTCAACTGTTATTAAAAACTTTCTTCATGAATTAAATTATGTATGATTTTATAAATAATTTTTCACGGGTTATTCAAAAATGTTAAAGTGTAGAAAATGTTCACATGTATTTTAATAAATATATGATATTTGGAACTACTCACCACAAATATAGAAAAAATCATGTGTATTTCTTTATTTCTGAGGTTTATTTAGAAAAATGTAAAATCCTTATTAGAAATGTTTTCATATTTTTCGGAAAAAATAACATTCAGCATTTTAACAATAACATTTAGCATTTCTTAAATTCTCAGATTTATTTATTGTGAGTTTAGAAATGTTGAAGTGCATTTAAAAGTTGGTCGTCATGTTTCTTCAAAATGTTCAACATGGTTAAAAAATATTCATCGTGTATTTTCTGAAAATAATCATATGAATGTAAGCAAATGTCCATTGTGTACTAAAAATGTAAATTCTGTATTTGAAGAAGGTTCCTCATTTTGTTACTAAATGATCAAATGAATTTTAAAATTGTACCTCCATCTACAAAACATTTGCAGTAATATTAAAATATTCATGCCTACTTTATAAATATTCATCACGGTTCTTAAAAATACCCATCATGTCTTAGAGAACGTTCACCACGTATTTACAAAATAATCATTCCGTATTTTAAATATAAAAATCCTGTTTTTCAAAAATTTCTCAACATGTAATGAAATATTTTCATCCTGCATTTTAAAAATGTTCGTTTTGTAAGGAAAAAAATAAGAAACATGTATTATGTATAAAAAATAGTCATCGTGTCTTTGAAAATGTTTCATCATGCATTTAGAAAATAATCATGGCATACTTTAAGAATTGCTCAATGTTTATTTAATATATGTTTGTTGTTTTAGAAAATGTGGTGTATTTCAAAATTGTTATTCTTGTTTGTTTTTTGAAAATGTTATTATGTACTTGTGAAAATGTTTGCGGTTTCATCTAGAAACTATTCAACTTAGAGTTTTTTTTTTGGAAATGTCCGAGGAAAATTTTATTGATGTGAGCCTTTTGACAATACTGACAACTTTTTAGTTAATGATTATTTTTTAAATAGGTGAACACTTATTAGAGATGCATGATGAGAATACACAAGCCCTTAATGAGAATACTTGTCCAAACATATATTTCTGGAACATTTTCTAAAGTGAAGAAAAATGAAACAAACATAAGGAAAAAGAATTTTATGTTAATGTGCCGCTTGTTTTTTTAGCAAAGGTGTCTCGCTCATTTCCTATTCGACGTTGTTAGCCCCCGTTTCTTCGTTTTTCGCAAAATAGTGCACATCCCTGCCCTCAGCAGCGGGCCGGCATAGGTTTTTTCTTATTCTGTTAACCTGCAAAAAATGCATGCACGAGGTGATTGGTGTTGGAAATATGCCCTAGTGGCAATAATATTTGTATTACTATATTTTCATATTCAATTGTAGTAACATGGAAAATTTCATGCTATAAGTGCTATGATCCTGGAATATGTGATTCAGTGGAAAATTCATATGCACGTGTCAAATGATAAACGGATAAAATAAAGGTTCCTAGTCTTGCTTGTAGGACTATCTCAAGTGTTGTTGGTGATCATGTTTTCTAGATCTTAGGATATCGTTAAGTGTAACGATAGTCCTAAAACAACATTTAGATTATGACGTTGAAAGAACGGTCATATTGAATTAAACCAAACTTGTTTCTTATGAATTGAGTTAATATCGTCTACATTCAATTGTAATAACACAGAGTGTTAACGTGTGATTTTGCTCCTTAGAACATGAGAGTATCGTGGTCATTTTTACCATACAGCGGGGCTTTGGGGTTGCTCAAACGTTTTGTGTAACACGGTGATCTTAACAACAACTTACAGGTTAATCGAAAAGTTTGACAGGTGGCCAGATAGCTCGAGAGTGGGATTTGCTCCTTTGACGATGGAGAGATATTATTAGGGCCCTCTTGGTGTGACGGCATCAATCATCATCTGGCCAGACACATGTGACTACATCATGGGGATGCCGAAACACAATAACGAGAAAGAAGAACAAAACCGGTAATGAGGATTTCGGTATAGTGAGCATGGTGATGACTTAGGAGGATACCGATGCATCCCGGTTTTTGTGAAGTATCGTGAAGCAAAGGGAACATCACCTGATAGCCAAAGGTTCACTCGAATATCATTTGTGTGCTCATAGGGATCGATATGGACGTCCACGGTCCCACTGTTGATCATTGAACGAACGACTTCGTTCATGTCTATGAGTTACCGAACCTATGGGGTCACAATCTTAAGTCAATCACAGTTGACTGTTAGTAGGATGGCAGTTATGGGAATATATTTGTGGAATTTTTTCATTAATATTCGGAATAGCTCTGAGAGGATCTGAAAGCGTTTCGGGGTCACCGGAAGGGTTTTGGTGACTATCGGGTAATTCCGGGTATTATGATAAATTATATATAGGTGGAACTGTTTTTGGGGATGTAAAAATTATATATATAATGTGCTAAAAGTATTTAGAACATTTTATATTTAAGTTAAATATCAACGGGCCTAAGAAGGCCAAACCGGAGAAAGAGAATTGGGCCACCAAAGCCCAAAAGGAAGTGGCGCCTCCCTTTCCATGAAGGGGGGGGGAGGGGAATCCTACTTGGGGAGGAGATTGGACTCCTCCCCTCGGGTAGCGCACAAAGGAGGGTTGGCAGCCATCATTCTCCCCTAAACCTATATATACTTGAGGACTTGTGCTCTTTGAGATATACAATTTTTGGAGCCTCCTCTTGTCCTTCTAGTTCTAGTTCTTGTTGGTCCTAGTTGACTAATTACAGCTAGGCTAATCCCTTTGTCCTCATAATTAGAAGCCATGTATGGTTCTAATCTCCTCCTTCTAATTCTCTGGCGATGATTAGCTCTTGACGGCGAAGTGCTGCTGGATCGTGAAGGATGCACGCTTGCAACCAAGTTGAGAGGTCGTGCTTTCGTTCTTTGGTTCGTGGGACTGTTCGTGGGAGGTACGAGGGATCGTTCATCGACGGTTTGAGGGACTCCAAGTACGATCTACACCAACACGTTCTTCTTCCACTGCAACTCGATGACGGTAACCATCATGATCCCAACCAGTTATGCATCTTCATATTGATCTTTGGTGATTGTAGGCATGAACTTTTTTTTGTTTTCTACTACGTTTCCCAACAATGGTATCAGAGTAGTAATATGAGTAGGTGCAGGTTGCGATCTAGATCACATGTGATTGTGAGGGTTGATGTTTTTGCTATTCTTCCCTCGAGTGTTGCTTTGGTTCAATTCATCGATGACATGGTGTCGTTTTCACAAGGTTCTGGAAATCGTTCGACTCTGGCTATCGAGGATCTACTTATACGTCTCCATCGTATCTACTTTTCCTAACGCTTTTGCTCTTGCTTTGGACTCTAATTTGCATAATTTGAATGAAACTAACCTGGACTAACGCTGTTTTCAGCAGAACTACCATGGTGTTATTTTTGTGCAGAAATAAAAGTTCTCAGAATTGGACGAATTTTTTTGGAGAATTTTTTTGGAATATATAATAATTTCTGGAACCAAGACCCACTGGAGGGGGGCAGGCTGCCCACAAGACACTAGGGCGTGCCACCCCCTCTGGAGTGCCCTGGTGGGTGGTGGGGCCCTCGAGGCTCTGCCAATCCTATTCTAGATACTATAAATTCATATTTTCGGAGAAAAAAATAGTGATGAAGTTTCATCGTGTTTCACGATACTAAGCCGCCGCCACCTCCTGTTCTTCATCGGGAGGCCAGATCTGGAGCCTGTTAAGCGAGTATTCAATTCATTAAAGCTCTTCTCACAGTCTTTAGACCATATGAATTTTTGGTCTTTCTTGAGCAGCTTTGTCATTGGCTTAGCAACCTTGGAAAAGCTTTCAATGAATCGACGGTAATAAATAGCAAGCCCCGGAAAACTTTTGATCTTTGTCACAGTCCTGGGTGCTGGCCATTTTAGCACATCCTTGACTTTGCTTGGATTCACAGCTATTCCTTTTGGCAGAGAGAATATGCACCAAGAATCCGACTTGCTTAAGCCATAACTCACACTTGCTGAATTTTGCATATAACTGATGTTCATGAAGCCTTTGCAATACTACTCAGAGGTCTTGTTTATGCTTTTCTTCTCCCTTGGAGTATATGAGAATATTGTCGATGAAGACCACCACGAACTTGTCCAAGAAATCCATGAACACTTTGTTCATCATATACATAAAGAAGGCATGGGCATTTGTCAGACCGAACGACATAACTGTATATTCATATGGACCGTAACAAGTGGTGAATGCAGTCTTAGGAATATCTTCCATCGTGATCTTGAGTTGATAGTACCCGGTCCTTAAATCAATCTTCAAAAAGATTTGTGCTCCATTAAGTTGGTCGAACAAATCATCAATCCTGGGGAGCGGGTACTTGTTCTTGATAGTGACATCGTTTAGCTGGCGGTAGTCCACACACATCTGTAGACTTCCGTCTTTCTTGTCCACAAATATGGCAGGTGATCCCCATGGTGAAGAACTTGGGCGGATGTATCCTTTCTTAAGCATCTCATCAAGTTGTTTCTTTAGCTCAACTAACTCGGATGAAGGCATCCAGTAATACTTCTTGTATATGGGTGTCATTCCTGGCACGAGATCAATAGCAAATTCAAGCTCCCGATCTGGTGCCATTCCTGACAATTCTTCAAGGAATACATCTGGAAACTCACTGAACACTGGAATTAATTCCATGCCTAAGGCTATAGTTGTGAAAATAATCTCCTTTTAGGCATGGTTCTGTGAGCCACAAACCTCACTGCTCGTCCTGCCGGATTTGTTAATGTAACTTCTCGGGTTGCACAGTTGATGCAGACATGATGTTTGTTTAGCCAACCCATTCCCAGTATGACACCCAATCTTGCAGATTCAATTGCTACCAGTATGTCAGGGAAGACAATTCCATGAACCTTTATTTCCAAGTCACGGCATACCACATTTGTTTTGAGCATGGATCCGGGGATTGCACCATCATGCTTTTCTCAAGAAGAGAGCAAGGAAACTTGTTTTGGGCAACAAAACTCCACGAAATAAAAGAATGGGAAGGCCCAGAGTCAAATAAATTTGTTGCAGGTATGTTATTAACAGGAAACATACCAATGACCACTTCAGGCTTTTCTTAGGCTTCTTCGGCGGAGGGATGATGCACCTGGCCTTGGATAAGCTCCTGCTCGGTGAAGGATTCCATGTGGTTGACTTGAGGCTTGAGGGGTGCATTTGGCTTGCCGTTCTTGGGACACTGCTTCGCATAATGTCCAGTCTGTCCACAAGAGAAGCATGCATTGCTACACTGACAATCTTCATGTACATGGTTGGTCACAATATTCTTGACTTTGTTGTTGGTATTGTTGGTATTCTGCTGCCATATTGTCTTGAACTCAAATTAAGGTTGCTGCCAGGTATGAGCCTTCTGAACCGTTTGTCCATCCTTCTTGGGATCTAACTTGCGTTTGCGATCATCATATGCTGGTTTGTGGTCATGGATGAGCTTGTGCTTCCTTTCTGCGATAAGTGCCTTGTTCACCAACGTCTGGAAGTCGGGGAAGTCTAACATGCTGAGTGTGCATCGAAGGTGCTGATTGAGTCCTCCAAGGAATCGGTCAATCTTCCTTTCTTTAGTGACCACATCATAGAGAGAATGACGAGCCAAGTGATTGAACTTGTTCAAATATTCACTTATTGACAGGTTTCCTTGGGTGAGAGCAAGAAACTCACGCTGCTTGACCTTCAAGATACCGGCGGGAATGTGGTACTTGCGGAACTTGTCCTAGAATTTATCCCAAGTGATCTCATCGTTCGCAGGCCACATGGCTTTAGTATTGTCCCACCATATAGCGGCAGCTCCTTCAAGATAGTGAGTAGCGAATGGAACCTTGTCAACTTCTTTGGTGCGGGCAATTTCTAGCTTCTTTTAAATAGTTCGCAACCAATCATCAGCTTCCAAAGAGTCGACAACTTGACTGAAACTGGGAGGCTTAGTCCTCTGAAAGTCTGACAGCTTGGTGTTATTGCCATTCTAATTTCCATTCTGCCCAACCATAGCATGTACACTTCTTAGTAATTCAAGAAAATCTTGGTTTCTTCTTTCCTCGAACATTCTCATAATCTGCTCTATGCTAGGTGGTTGCTGTGGAGGAGGTGGTGGTGGCTGATATGGTTTGGGGGAATGCCCCGACTGTCGAGCTGAGCGACGAACGGGAGCATCGTCACCTGCCGGACTATAGCTACTTCCTCTTTTCATCATATTTATTTTTCCCAACACAAAGCATCGAGATGAGCGACATCCATAAATGGGGAAGAAAAGCAAGCGACAAAGCCTGAAAGTAAAGCAACGAGAAACCAAGGCGAATAATAAAAGAAGAAGTTCCAACATAATTATACATAGACTCATACATGAAAGGAAACAACATGACAAATACAACTACACTCATACATCCAAGCATCATGACAACCTCAACTACTCCTGCAGATCTAGTGCTTCTATGATCCTGCTGGGATCTCCACTTACATATGTAAGAAAACAATATCCTGCATCTTATTAACTTATAAAAATAATTTCTTAACAATAAAATCCTGGATTTTTTTGGCAACAAAATCCTGGATTGTGTACAAAAGCTTGATAAGATTTAAGGACCAATGTAATAATAAATTACTTATTATTTAAATATATTTATAACAAAATGCTCAGCCCCTATTTATTTTTTAATAAAATTGATGCGCCCAACCCAACATTATAATTAGAATCAGTCCAGCAAAATCGTGTATTTCGAGAAAGTGCAAATGGCCTGTAGTTTTTTAGGAAAAAATTAAATGGGCCGCATGGACGCTACATTATTTGTTCACCCAACCCAGCTAATGAACTGTAATTCTAAAAAAAGATCAAATTGACTGTAAATTCTACCCCGCAAAAAAAGGACTGTAAATTCTCAAAAAATGGGTTGAATACGTGCCACATTTTTTGAGGCTAAAATGTGGGCCAATAGGTCGAAGCCAACGCAAGTCGTTGTCAACTTAGTCAACAAATAATTCTGACATCGTTAGCCGTTGGATTTACATCCAACGACCGGCATCCATTTTCAATCTCTCGTCTTCTTCCTCCAGCGCTGTCGGGACCACCTGCTCCCGCCTCCTGCTACTAGCAGCTCTGCTTAGCACGCTTCGCTGTGAAGCGCTACCCCACCGTTGGCCATGACATCCCTCCATCCCTCCACATCTCCTGTTCTTATCCACTGACTGTCGAACCACACCGCATCAGAACCAGTTAACCCTCGTACACCTCTCCGTCTGTGACTCTACTCCTGCGTCTTCCCATCTCCGGCTCATTGCTGTCCGAGGCCTCGCCGTTGTCCACCACCTTGGATGTGCTCGGCATGGAGTGGTCAATGTGGTCAACGAACGACATCCATCGGAAGTAGACTATGCGTGGAGAGGCTGACAGATGGGTCCACAACCATACGCAAGGAAATGTCTCCTTATTACGTGCAAAATAATGATTCCTCCACCTGACAGCTGGGACCCACCGGAAGGGCCTCTGTATTTCACGAAAAAAATGTTCCCTCCGCTGACAGGTCAGACCCACCAGCTATATCTTTGCACGCAAGGAAGTGCCTCCTTATTACACACACAGAAAATGAATACCCCCTACTAGCTGGGACCCACGATAGTGGGAGGCTGACTTGTGGGCCTACTAAGTTGACGGGGACGGAGGGCTTTGTCAACTTAGTCAATATGAACGATTCTAACTCCAGTGACCGTATGATGTCCATCCGACGGCCGTAGTGCTTCTTAAACCTCTGGTCTTCTTGCTCCAGCCGCTCAAACCAGCGCCGGTCGTGCTGTGTGCTCCTGCCTCCCGTGGCCGGCTGTGATGCCGCGGAGGCCTCACCGCCTCCAACTACTTCCGCCGCTGGCCAGGCCATCCCTCTACTCATCCACACCCCTTGTTATTCTGTGGCGACGGCAGCCTCACACTGCAGCCGAACCGGTGAACCCTCGTACTCCTCTCTGCGTGGGTATCCACTGCCGCTTCTTACCCGGCTCCATGTCGTCCCCTTCCTAGGCCTCGCCGTCGTCAACCGCCCTGGTACTCTCAGTGCGGCGTGGTCAACGTGGTCAAGGAACAACTTCCATCGAAAGAGTACTGTACGTGGAGAGTCTAACAGCTGGGTCCACGGCAGCCACAAGGAAGTGCCTCGTTATTACACACAAAATAATTATTCCTCCACCTGATAGAAGGGACCATCGGACGGGACACCTTATTTCACGAAAAAAATGTTTCCCCCCTGACTGCTGGGACCCACCAACTACATCTTTGCACGCAAGGAAGTGCGTCCATATTACGGGCAAAAGAAAATGATTCGTCCCCCTGACTGCTGGGACCCACCAGCTACATCTTCGCACGCAAGGAAGTGCCTGACAGTCGGGACCCACCAGGCCAAAGCATACATAGCGTTGTCATTCTAGTCGCGAACATGTATGTACATACTGGTCGATGTAGAGGTGCGCACATGTCATAGTAGAGCCGCACACGTGTCGTAGTATAAGCGTGCACGTAGCATGTACACGTACGTACAACGGCCAGGATGCAAGAAAGTAAATACGGCCACGTACGTACATACAGGCGGGGTCTCGAACGCCTACTCGCGCATACGTACGGCCAGGGCTCGTGTACATGGCTGGGTCAGAACGGGGAAACTGCATTATCGTCGTGTTCATGGGGAGCCAATCGGCTGGATCGGAACGAAATGCTTCGTCGTGTTCATCGGGAAGGCTTGGACGGAATAGATGATGGAAATGAGGCCTAGCATACCGTAGAATGGAGGAAACAGCCTTGTGTTCGACCGTCCACGGTCGAAACGGGATCCTGTTCATCGGGAGGGGTCTGACGTACCACAAAACGGAGGAAACGAACTTCTGTTGGACCTCCTACGGTCGAAACGGGGTCCTGTTGATCGGGAGGGGTGTGGCGTACCATAAAACTTGTGTTGGAGCGCTACGGTCGAAATGGGGTCCTGTTCATTGGTAGCGGTGTGGCGTACCGCAAAATGAGACTCCACGGGATACTGTTCATCTCCACCGTCGACGTCCTCCAGCCTCCACGGGCTACTGTTCATCCACCGTCAACCTCCTCCAGCCTCCACCTACGACTCTTCGTCCACGGGCTCCTGTTCATCCCGCCTCCACCTGCGACTCTTCGTCCATGGGCACCTGTTCATCCTGCGTCCATCGTGCGCTCCTCACCGGCTACTATTCAACCAGCCCTCTCCACGGGGTCCTATTCAACCACCCCTCCACGGGCTACTGTTCATCCAGCCCTCCACCGGCTACTGTTCAACAAGCCCTCCGCCAGCTACTGTTCAACCTTCCCTCCACGGGGTCCTGTTCATACAACCCTCCACGGGGTCATGTTCATCCACATCCAACTGGCTCGATCAATCGGGGTCCTGTTCATCCAGCAGCAACACCACGGGGTCCTGTTCACCCAAACCTCCAACGGGAACTGTTCATCCACCCCCAAGCAACACTCACTGTTCATCCAGAGGCACCATCGATTGGCTTCAGTTAGCAGCAGTAGCGAAGGAATCGCTTGATCGCTCGGGTTCAGTAACATGTACCCTGCAGTGCAATCGCTCGGGTTCAGTAGGCGAACGCCTCGCTCGAGTTCAGTTAGAGCACAACGCCTCGCACCCACGCGCGTACGTGTACGAGAGAAACACGCATCGCTCGGCCCCCGACCACCCACCATAACCGGGAACTCTCTGATATTTTCCTCGCCCTCGCTTCTACCATGGTATTTTCTGTCATGCACGGTTCAAAGAATGTCATGCAGCTGCGTCTCCAGCCCGCCTAAGACGAAAAACCCATTTTCTGTCATGATTTTTTGTCATAGAAATAGGACCCCACCACATCTATGATGATATCGGATTTTGTCACAATTATTGTCATAGAAGTGTCATAAGTATGACAGAAAAAAAATTCATTCGGCCCAAAATGTCACAGATGTGTCTTTTTTTATAGTGTAGGTAGATACCGCATATTAAATGTGATACTAATTTGTGTCATGCATGGCAATAAATATGATCTATGATACTATACATACTCTATGTACACTATAATTAAAGGTAGTATTATACACTATAATATCATATATATATGCATGATACTAGGGGAGCAGCGATTTGGTGCTCGGGCTCAGCTGCTCCCAAAATCGCTATCGCTCGTTGGTGCCTCGGGATGGTAGAAAGTACGCCTGGCGTGTCAGAGCTAGATCGTGCAATATCAAGGATACGCGCTATATACGGTGGGCCATGTTCGTAGCGCAAGGCGTCCGTTAGTCACGCATCGCTCCTGATCCGTGGACCAGCACGTCTCCAATAGTCTGAGCCACGGTCCGGAATTGGTACAAACGATTCTCGGTGGGTCAGGAAGGCTTGCGGCCCAGAGGAGGTTGGCGAAACCTCGGTCCCCTGATATCTGCGACGGCGGGTGCTACTTCCGGCGGCCCGGCGATGGAAGATGCGGCGCTGGAGTTCCTTATGGATCCCATCAACCGGTGAGTTTCACCTATGTGATTCTCTTCGTTCAATTGATTGATTTGATTCGATGTCGGGCGCTGAAATTTCGACCCTCAAATCCCTCTTCCCCCGCCGCCACTGCCGGCCACTGTGGTGCGACTTGCAGGTTTCCATTTAGGGAGGAATTTGCGGCAACCTTGAGCATCCAGATCCGGTTAGTCCTGCTGCCATGCTGTGATGCCCATCCTGCTATGCCGGCGGATTCCAATGGCAGGTCTGGTTGCGCACAAGATGAGGGTCCGCGGCCCCGTTAGGCTGGCAGGCGAACTACGACGAGGAAACAATGCTTCTCCAAATAGGTCTGTGCAATCCACTAATCCTGAAAGCACCGGGCCGGACTAGTGCTTCACTATTTTCAGCAGTGCACAATGGCTGACTGTGGCGATAGAATGTCCAATGAATTATGAAAATTGAAATCACTCCATGGTAATTTCAGGTTGTGGCTGGGGAGTGCTCCATTGGACATAACTCCGTGCACATCGAAGATGAGTTTGTTGGAGCAATCTATTTGCAAATATGCGGAGAAGCCTATGAAGAGTTTAATAAAATCGGAGTTAGGATTGACTTTCAACTCACTCGGGGAGGCCTACGACTTCTACAGGTCGTACTTGTGGGAGGTTTGGCTTTGGGATCAGGTATGGTAAGAGCAGATTGAATGCCGACAAGGTGCAGAAAATAATCTATGGCTGCTCGGTGAGAACTGCTTTCTCTTTAGTTTGTTAATTTTGTTTCATTCTTGACGCAAACGGTGCCGTAGGGCGGAACAGCTATAATGGTTTGTGTCATCTGGTTTGTGGATTGCAGGGGAAGCCAGAAGCAAGAACAATCGGTCTTGTAGGTGCGATTGCCCCGCATTGATAAGCCTGTTGCGGGCGTCCGACAATAGCTGTTACTCCCTCCGTTCCATAATATAAGAACATTTTTGATACTACATTAGTGTAAAAAACACTCTTATATTATGGGACCGAGGGAGTATATAACTGAGCATCGTGAGAACAACAATCATTCTATGTCGCGGACAATGGGGGAGAAGGTCCGCTGGCCATAGGTAGCGTTTATGAAGAGGACTTTGAGGAACATATGTGGCTAGATAAGTCATGAGCAGACAGACGATGATGTGAGGAAAACTTTGGAGGGTTTTGCTGACATTGTTGCAAGTGACCTGGACTTTTTGTCGATAGCGAGAGCAGGGTCAAGAAGCTGATGTGGACCAATGGAAGCAGTTGGATGCAATACTGGTTCTTTGAAGATGTCACTTTCGACAATGACATGCAATTCGTGCTTTTTGTTGGGGTGAACAACCGTTTTCAGAGCATTATTTTGGCTGGTGTATTGATGAGGCACGAGCAGCTGAAGAGTTTCGACCGGGGAGTTTCTAAGGATGATAGGAGGAACCGACCCGAAAACTATCGTCACAGGTTTGGCAGTGTATTTAATTTGCAGTTCACAATCAGAATATTTGAACATGCTCACTCATGTTATCTCACTGTGCGCAGACCAGAACAAAATGTTTGCTGTCTTTTTAATTTTTATTAAAAGAAGCTGATGTATGCTGGTAGTGACAGAGTCATGTTGTGAGGAGAACCAATCTGGCAATAGAGTGTCACACAAGCATGAGCTATGATCGAGCAGTTCGGGTGAATCCTAATTGAAGGTACCGCATACAATGTTACGGAGGTTGAGAAGATGAAGAAGTATGTGACAATGGACAACAATGCGGCGAAACATGAGAAGTTTAGTAGAGTTGTTTAAGAGGTAAAAATCAAGGGTGGCGGTACTGAATTCGTGTGCGAGTGCAGTCAGTTGAAGCATACAAGGATGCTTTCCTGCCATGTCCTAAGGGTAATATATATGCCTTCAATTGGCTGTGGTTTGCATACAGTGCAAGTATGTTTGTTCGATTATAGTTTGATATATGTTCAGATAGTTGGTATACCATCTTTGACGCATGCATAAGTCTTTCACATGCAGGCATTCGACTCTATACGTGCATGCTATGCTAGCTCTGAAGCGTTAAGAGCACAACTCTAATGATTAAAGCTAGCGCTGAAGCGTTCAAGCACATGTTAGCTGGCCTTAAAGCTCCAATGGTGAGCTGTGAACCATTGGCAGAGAAGAGGGATGGTCTGGGATTTGAAGACCATCAGGTTGCGATCACTGCAGACAGGTTAACTAGGAATGGCGACCTTGCAGTCCTATCAAATGGTGGTGCAACCCAGGAAGATAATTTGGGTGGTTCTGTGAGTGTGAATGCACTTCAAGGCGAGCACCTCCGGAGAACCAAAGGGGTGTTGGCAGGCCGACAAATAGCCGTGAGAAAGCACCATATCACTCTCTCAGCAAGCGTACTAGGTTTTGTAGCATATTCGTCGTGAAAAGCCCCGCAAGCCTGACAAATGCAAGAACTGTGGTATGGAGGGGCACCGTTGAAACACGTGTACATGACCACTTGGTGGTGGGCAGACTTAGAAGTGAGGATTTAATTTGCCCGTATAACTTGTAATTTGAGGATTTTCTGGTGTGTACTGCGAGCCATGCTTAACGCTTGTTCCCCCAGTGCTTATAGTGTGTACCATTGTAAGATTGTAACATTGAGTGATAGTGGTCGAAGTCTTTTGTAGTACTTTATGCTAACTTGCCAGATCTTAAGATTTTTAAGAGCTAAATGTTATGCATAATCAGTTTGCAGTTTTTCAAAATATTTTTATGATCATGCGAGACCCACAGGATTTTTGGCCGTATGGCAGAGTGTTGTAGATCCTGCTGTGCATGAAGTGGTGATAGTACTGTTGTAAGCTGAGGATGGCACGGGAATAAACTGGGCCGTTCGCTCGAAGCCTGTTCTGCCTGGTTAGTGGCGACGCCATTGCAATGAATGCGTCCAGGCCCACATTACTTTTACATCCGATACAATCAGAATACAAATGAGAATACAAGTAATGGAGCTGATCCACATGCGAACTGATGGCTGAGATTTCAGGAGCAGCTGAGCCTGGGCTCAGAAACGAATTTTCCTGATACTAGCTAGTATATGACACTCTCCACTATGAGTATCCTAAGTATAGCCTAATTAAAACATCCACATGTAGTTGTAGTAGGGTTTTTAACTTTATATGCACTAAAATGCAAGGTAAGTACAAAGAATGACTTAAACATAGCAGACGACCTGAAATGGGCCGGAAAATCAAACCAAGGATAGCTATTAACTGACGATTTGTAGTCAGAAATGCCGCGTCTCCTTTTGTGAACTATGATCCTTCTTGTAAGATACACCAGTATGGAAGGTGCGAGCACCAAAACTTGTGCCAAACATTACCAAATACTTTCCATGCGATCGTGAGAGCACGCCATAGTGGCACAATGATTTTAGTTATTTTCCGGACTCTATATGCATTTCCTGAAATTAAAATACTAACAAGGCCTACGCCTCTAGCCGCACCCTGCGGCCGAACTGTTTGAAGTTTTTCCCCGTTTCTCGCACAATGAATGAAAACTCGCAAAGCGACACACGAATGATCTTGCTAACACGCACGTGTAGTTGCGATTATATATATATATATATGAAAACTCACAAAGCGACACACAAATAATCTTGCTAACACGCATGTGTAGTTGCGATTATATATATATATATATATATATATATATATATATATATATATATATATATATATATATATATATATATATATATATATATATATATGCGTGTGTGTGTGTGTGTGTGTGTGTGTGTGTGTGTGTAAATTAAACGAGATCACTTTTCTTTTTCATATTCAAAGTTTGAGATTGCCAGCGAGGCCTGCCGCCTGGTAAAATGTACCAGAAAATCGAACCATAGAGTACAGTCATGATTTCTTACCATGGAAAAAAATTTGGAGGCGAAACGATGAACTCATGTTTTCATTCAAACAAAAATATGTTGTTAGTTAATTTAAATGTTTTCAAATAGCACACGGTTCACTCACGAAAGTCGTGTGTCCACTAAACCGTGGTCGATGCCCCCCTTTGCCACGCGTGTGATCTGAGTCGTGCGTTTTGATTGGCCAGAACCCAAACCCCACGGATCGTACGTCTGCACCGTTGGATTCTCCTTGATCGAACATCGATCCTCATCCCTTTTGGCAGCACATGCAGTTCCGGTTGTGATTTTATTTATATCCACAAATTGCATGTTAAATTCAAAAAATGTACCGACCACTGGAGTTTGAATTGACACGTCTCCTTTTGGAACCATGGTCCTTCATGTTAGATGCTCCGGTCTGAAGGAGCAATCATCAAAACCTATGCCAAACTTTAACAAAAAAAACCCCGGGGTCGTGAGAGCACGCCACGGGCACACACCGATTTTGATGAAGTCTAGACTCCATCTAAATTCCCAGTAATTAAAATACCAACTAGGCCTACGCCGGTGGCCGCACGTCGCGGCCGAAATGTTTGAAACTTCTCCCCGTTTCTCAAACAATGGATGAAAACTCGCAAATGGACACACAAATTATGTGTACACCTTCTTTGCTAACTAACACCCAGATGTGTAGTTGTAGAATGGTTTTGAATTTAATTATATGCACTAAATGGAAGGTAAGTGCAAAAAAATGACTTGAATATAGCAACGAGACCTGACATGGGCCAAAAAATCAAACCTAGGGTATATACGTTATTGCTTACCATGAAAATAATCCAAAGTAGAATGATGTAGTCAGTGATGATTGGAGTCCGAAGTGTTGCGTCTCCTTTTGGAAACTATGATCCTTCTTGTGAGATGCTCCAATTTGGAAGATGTGAGCATCAAAACTCATGCCTTCTTTACCAAAAAAACTTCCATGTGATCCTGAGAACACGACATGGTGACACACTGATTTTCGTTATTTCTGGACTCTGCATGCATTTCCTGCAATTAGAATACCTACATGGCATACGCCTTTGGCCGCACCTTGCGGCCGAACTGTTTGAATTTTTTCCCGTTTCTCGAACAATGAACGAAAACTCCCAAAGAGACATACAAATGATCTTGCTAGCTAGCTAGCACCCAAGTGTAGTTGCGACTATATAGCAAATGACTCAAATATAGCAAACGATACCTCAAATGCACGGGAAAATTGAACCATAGGGTACAATGGTGATTTCTTACCGTGGAAAACAATTTGGAGGCGAAACGATGAACTCTTGTTTTCATTCAAACAAAAATATGTTGTTAGTTCAGGTAAATGTTTTCAAATAGCACACGATTCACTCATGAAAGCCGTGTGCCTACCAAACCGTGGCCGATGCCCCCCGCTTTGCTGTGCACGCGATCTGAGTCGTGCGTTCTGATTGTCCAGAACCCAAACCCCATGGATCGTACATCTGCACCGTTGGATGCTCCCAGATCGAACGGTGATCCTCATCCCATCCGACAAGAAATGTTCGGCTAGGAATTGATTTACATGCCAAAATGCAAGGTAAATGCTAAAAAATGTCTTACATATAGCACACGAGACCTATAATGCGCCAGCAAATCAAACCCGTGGTATAATGGTGATTTCTTAATGTGGGAAAAATTTAGAGGCGAAACGATGAACTTATGGCTTTATTTCAAAATTAGTACGTCTTCATTTCAAATGAAATTATTCTTTTTGTGCACACGAGCGCTTAGAGGCAACCGTTTGCATAGGCCTTTCCGCGCGGCGACCGGGGATATTTTCCACCCTTTTCACATAGGCCGCCAACACCTCTCCCCACACACACGGCCCGCCCGCGTTTCAATGAAATAGTCCACCCAATCTCCATCGCCAGCTCCCCCCCTCCCCGAGATCCACAGCAGAACCCTCTCTGGCCCCGGCGTGCTCACCCCGACCGTGTGCCCACTCTTCGGCGTCAAGCCTACCTCCACTGACGTTCCCAACACGCGGCTGCCCGTGCCTCGCTGTCTTCGTTTGCTCGCCAGCCACCCTCAAGCATATCGATGTTGTAACCCTCGCCTCTCCTGTGGTCCGGTCAGTTTTGCATTAAGAAGCCTATTAGTTACTGCTCTCCATCGCGGTGAGGCATATTTCTTTGCAATCCCTCTTCCTATTTCATTCTGTATGTTCCCAAATTGGCTATTAAATAACGGAGAGCATATATATGTTCATTATCTACCTTCCTAACTAGTACATATAAGATGTATTTGTTCCAATAAGTTACTGCCGATTTACAGATCCCGGGCACCCGAGTCACACAAACTTAAGAAGTTAGTCGTACATTTTCTAAATTATTGCATGACATGTTTAGAAAGCTTGATACCAAGTTGTTAGTTTTATGCTTATCCTCCTTTCCTGAGTTTTGCATGTGTTCTCTATAGATGCCGAATAGCAGCGACAACACTCATGCTTCAGGCGATGTATCTTCATCTGATTCCGACAACCCTAGGTCTTCAGCAGATGGTGAGGGATCAAGTAATCTTGAACGGGATAAAGCTGCAGCAATTACCCTTCCGGTCAGGACATAGAGGAACGCTCCAAGGAAGCTCACACACCAGCCTAAAGGTGTATATGAAGTAACCGAGATCGTTTTAAAGTCTTGGGCTCCAACTAAACCAGATAAAGCACGCACGAGGTTCGGGAGTGTGTGTGGATTTGTTGGCAGGGAAAGGCTCAACATTAATTTGCCGAGGTTTTGGAAGGCTGACACAGAAACACGACGACAGATAGTTCAGGAGATCATGGATCACTTTAACGTTTCAGAGCAGTGGAGAATGCAGGTGGAACACGCTGCACTGAAGAAGGCTAGGGATGCTTGGAGAAACCGGAAGCACGTGTTGTACAAGAAGTACTTGAGTGAAGGCAAGGACCCAATCCCTGCATACCCCGAAATTACAAAGGCAGACTAGGCAGAATTCAAAAGGGTCAGGGCAACTAAAGAGTTTGCTGAGAAGAGTTTCAAGCAATCAAAACTTCAGAAGAAGAACACACACCCCCAACGTATGGGTGTGGCAGGATACTACGGCATGAAACCGATATGGGACCAGGAGGACAAAGAAGCAGTATCGGCGGCTGGGAAACCGGCCTTTAGTGAAATCAGGGGCGAACGCGCCAGAGACTACTTGTGGGCACGTGCAAGGAGGCGTGATGATGGAACTTATTACTTTAAAAACTCACATGACAAAGAATTGTATCAAGTGATGTTAGAGGCTTCCAAGATCCCTGGAAGGTTCTACAGGAACTCAGGGCCATGTTACATTTTGTCCGTTTCTCTGGAAACAAGAGATCCCCCTAGCCGTGCAAGGGGTATATGTGTTAATGTACCGCACAAGAGAGCTTTCACACTCAGCAAAGAAGAGAGGCTTAGCATGAAAAAAGCGAGGAGTGAAATGAAGCAGAATGCATTGTATGAAAGGTTGAGGAAGGACATGTATCCGACTGTTCGAAAGGATATTGAGGGCTCAATGATGATTGGGAAGACTCTAACACTGACAGATAGCCAGCAGATGGGATGGGAGGCGGGCATGGAAGATGTTGCTTATTGCGTGACAACACCGCACAAGAGTAGCCATGCATCAGCTGACCCCAGCGACAATGAGACTGTAGCTGCTCGTGATGATGCTATATCTGATCTATCTAGAATGAAAGACAGGCTGAAGGGCGTGCTTACACATTATGGAGGTACATTAAAATGTGCAATAGCCTGGGTTTGCCCACCCTTCTTGGAAAATGGCCTCTTCTTGGACAATGTGCCATTGTAACCGGGTTGTGTGAAGTGCTACGTGACTGAAGTAAAGCCTGGATTCAATGAATTTGCCCTGAAGAATGTCCTAGGAGGCTTTGATGAGCAAAGGACCTTGGGAGAAACAATGTTAGATCACATCCAGTGGCCACGAAAGGAAATAGAGTTCATTGATGAGATCCCTGAAGCCCCGCCAAGAGCAACCAATGTCACCCCTCAACCGGTGATGCTCTCCTTGCCACAACAGCTCTCGCGAGGTTCCTCCAAAGAACCTAATACTTGTAATCCAACGGCTGATGCATCAACCTGTGATCAGCCGACCCGACTTTGTGGCGTATAGGCCATGTCATCCTCCGCCCCAAAGCTGCTAGTGGCAAGGCCTATAACTGCCGAAGACGCACCACCGATTCAGATGCCGGCCGCTCAAGCAGCGGGGGGAGACCCGGCTACAACACATGCTCAGCATACCAACCTGGTGGAACGGACTGCTAAGCAGTCTGATGCTTCAGAACCACCTGCTAAGCAGTCTGTAGGTCCAGAACCAACTGGGCATCAGTCCGTCGGTCTGCAGTCGCGTGATCAACATACCAATGCGTCAGCACTTCCTGCTCAGCAAACCAATGCGTTGGCATGGCGTCCTCAGCGCACCGACAAGTTGGCACCACCTGCGCAGAAACCCGACATAGCTTCAACGCATGGTCAGCAGTCTGATGCCTCTGCTCCTACATCCCAACAGTCCATCATAGCAGCACTGCCATCTCAGCGGTCCGACATAGATAATCCGTCTGCTAAGCAGTCCGTCGAAGCTTCACCGTCTGCTCGGCAGTCTACCTTGCAGCCAACCAGACGTTCTGCCAGAAATGCTTCTAGTACCAAGAAGGAAGTGGCCAAAAAGGTTACACCCGTGAGGAAGCATGGCGGGAGAGTGAAGAGGAAAGAGAATGATTGCCTCTTGCTTAAAGCAATCATCGCCCAGAACCAAATTAACAGCAGGTTGTTAGAATCTGGGAGTAATATTATTTCTGATGGCATGGATGATGAAGAAGTAAATTTGTTGCTTGCTAAAAGTAAAGCAGACGTACTTGAAGCATGCAATTATGTCCATGACTAGCCATTTCTTGTTGTCGAATACTTTGATGAGTGCAGCTCCAGTTACCGCGAGTTACATGAATATTGCATGGATCAAATGTCAGTAGGTCATCGTGAGTTGCTAGTCCACTACAACAGAGATCATTTCTAACACGATGCTGATTCCATCAATGTGAGTTTCGAGGACTTACATCTCTTGTTAGATGCCTGATTTTGTAAGTACTTAACAAACTCTGATCAACTTCTCCATACAAGGCTGTAAATGATAAATAGCTAACTGCATTTTATTCCTCTTAGGGGATTAAACGTGCAGAGAAGAAAAAGGGGGAGTGTATATTTCTAAGATCCCGAATTAGCAAATGGCACAACATTACATGGTAAGGACATATGAGACTTGGCTGTTAACACGGCCGTCCGTCTCTTAAAAAAAGGTCCCATGCAGAATCATTTCTCTGGCCATATCATGAACTATAAGTCAAGTAAACAACCACGCATACACTGATTGTCTTTCAGATTTTGACATAATTCGTAAGTTCATGGCTTTATTAATATGTAGCCATCACTGGATATTGGTATTCATTGGTCCAAACAAGAACACAGTTTACTACATCGATTATCTCAGAGAGTCACCAAACGCTCAGGATATGACGCATCTTCAGCACTTCATGGATAGGTATTGAATTCTATGATGTTGAAATTAATTTTCATTCATGTCTAGTTCAATAATTGATGTTGTCAAAATTCATCTTCATTTGCAGTGTGCTCGCATTGTGGAAAACTAAACCAGGAAACCTGTTCAAGAGGGAACTACCTCTACATCATGAGATCTTTCTCCGGTAACACACCGAAATTCGTTATTTTTAGAAAATTTATCCAACAGTCTACAAATACCTTTTCTTACGCTAGTCAAATGTTCAAGCTTCTAAATAAATCTCTTCCTATTTTTTCCAAAGAAAAATAATACATCTAACACCGGTTAGGTTGTTCCTAACAGGACAAATACATGACTGATTTTGTACAAAAAAAATCAGTGTCCTTAGCAAGAAGTAGGGACCAACCTTTGTGGGTACTATGTTTGCAGACACATGATCTCCATGTGCAAATCTGCTGATAGTTGTGACGATCCTCGCGAATTAGTACCAATAAGTCTATCTTAATTAATATCTTCTACTCCACTCATATGGCACATTCTGATCTTAAAAATACTACAGCTCATCTTAGAACCGAGGACCCCTGAACCGCTCCTGGCTGGTGAATTGCCGATGGTTCGGAGATTCATCAGCGACTTCTTCCTGAATCACTACATCAATCCCACTGGTGATAATGAAGATTTCAGCATGCCTTCTCCTGAAACATTGAGTAAGAGTTAGCCGCTAAACATATACACATGGATCCATTGTTTTCCATCTGATGAGTTCTTCGTATTTTGTATACTATGATTAATTATGTAATGCATATATGTGTGGACAAATCATTGGAATTTAGCTAACATATCTTCAATTGCAATTGTTGCGAAATCTGATGAATGTTCTTCCTGTGGACACTATTTGTTCAATTGAATATTGTGGCGAATTTTCTTTTTGCTTGCCGATTCAAAATGGGATATTTTTGTTTATTTGTTCAATTGAATATTGTGGCGAATTTGCTTTTTGCGTGCCGATTCAAAATGGGATATTTTTTTATTTGTTCAATTGAATATTATGGCGAATTTGCTTTTTTGCATGCCGATTCAAAATGGGATATTTTTGTTTTAACCTCACAATTGCTCCGCACACGGTTCAACTAAGTGAGTGTGTGCGATCCACATCGGAAAGCATACGTCAATCATATGGAACCGTCGGTTATACACAGCAGATCGCAAACGATTTGCAGCGCTACTACGTGTGCGTAGGCTCTCCGGAACCATTTGTGATATCAAGTTATCGCACACGAGAACTCGGAGTAAACCGTGCCCAATGTAAAATACAATCCGAGTCGTAATTTTTCAGGAAACGTGTGGAATCCCAAACGAAAAGCACATTTCACTCTTGCCGCAACCGTCGGTGATACACAACAAATCACAGATGGTCTGCATCACTTGTATGTGTGCGAAGGGGCTCCTGAACCGTTTGTGATAGAACATTATCGCAGACGATAAAATTTTGGGAAACATGTGAGATGGAGTCTTGCATGACTAACGGGTTCTGCAGAAAACTCGTGTGTGATGGGGCACATATCACACACAGTTCATATGTTGGCCCGTGTGCCCTACATACTGTTTCCCAAATGGTTCATTACGACACACCGTTCGGTTTCACTGCGTCATTAGAAACGTTTAATCACCGATCCCACACGTGCGAAAGAATTTAGTGTGTGCTGCATCGCACACGATTACATTTTGCAAGGCCTCTAGATCATTGCTCCATATCCCCGACGGTTTTTGGGTCGTGCAGGAAGGACCCCCCTATCGCCCACACTCACTTGGCGATGGCTCCAAATGCCATCGCGGAAAGGGGTTAAAAACCATGTGTATAGCACCGACATGTGCCAATGTGATGATGACTGGCTTGTTCAGCGATCTTTTGGTGCTCATTTGGTGTCGACCCCTTAATAAAGGTTGTTGATACATCTCCAACATATCTATAATTTTGATTGTTCCATATATTATTAATCTTGGATGTTTCATATGCATTTATATGTTATTTTACATCATTTTTTGGGACTAACCTATTAACCCAGTGCCCGGTGTCAGTTCCTGTTTTTGCTTGTTTTTAGCTTTTCATAAAATCAGCACCAAATGAAGTCCAAACACGACGAAACTTTACGATGATTTTTTCTGGACCAGAAGGGACCCTAGAAGGTTGGGGAGGAGGCCAGGAGAGGTACGGGAGAGCCGTAAGCTCACAGGGTGTGCCCCCCCAAGCTTGCGGGCCTCCCGTAGCACCCCTTGACATAATTCCACCTCTATAAATTCAGAAATATTCCCAAACCAATAGGGATCCACCCGAAACACTTATTCCGCTGCCACGAGCTTTCGTTCTTTCGTGATCCCATCTAGAGGCCTTTTCTGGTACTCTGCCGGAGGGGCCATCGATCATGGAGGGCTTCTACATCATCCTTGTTGCCTTCTGATGACACGTGAGTAGTTCACCATAAACCTATGGATCTATAGCTCATAGCTAGATGGCTTCTTCTCTCTCTTTAATCTTCAATACAATGTTCTCCTTGATCCTCTTGGAGTTCTATCTGATGTAATCTTCTATTGCGGTGTGTTTGTTGGGATCTGATGAATAGTGGGTTTATGATCTGAATATTCATGAGAAGCAATTGAGTCGTTTCTGAACTTAATTATGCATGATTGTTATAGCTTTGTATTTATCTTTGATCTATCTGTTTGGTTTGGCCAACTAGATTTATTTATCTTCAGTGGGAGTGGTGCTTTGTAATGGGTTCAGTCTTGCAGTGCTCTATATCCCAGTGACAGAAGGGTACAAGGCACGTATGTGAATTGTTGCCATTAAGGGTAAAATTATGGGGTTTATTCATATTTATTGGGTTTACTTTGTCTACATCATGTCATATTATTTAAGGCGTCACGAGTCGGCCTACTTGTCTCAGACATGATGCTTATATACATGATCATGGCCTTGAATATCGTCATAACTATGCGCTTTTATATTAGTTTCCCAACAGTAATTTGTTCACCTATCGTATGCTATGTGTTCGAGAGAGAAACCTATAGTGAAAACTATGGCCCCCATGTCTAATTATATTATAGAATACCAGATTCCTTTGCTGCAATTTTATTTCTTTTATTTTGTTTTGCAATTTATCTATCTACCACTACAAGCTTTGATCCTTGCAAGTAATGAGTTCAAGGGGATTGACAACCCTCTTGCCCGTGTTTGGTGAAAGTATTTGCTTTTGTGTGCGCAGGTGTTGTTCACGAGGCTTTGCGTGTGATACATCTCCAATTCATCTATAATTTTTTATTGTTCCATTCTTAGTATCAATCTTGGATGTTTTATATGTCATTATATGCAATTATATATCTTTTCTTGGGACTAACCTATTAACTTAGTACCTAGTGCCAGTTGCTGTTTTTTGCATGTTTTTGGCTTTTCAAGAAATCAATATAAAAAAGAGTCCTAACAGAGAAAAAACTTCGAATTAATTTTTTCTGGACGAGAAGAGACCCTAGAAGGTTCCGGAGAAGGCCAGAATAGCCACGAGGGAGCGACAAGCCCTAGGGGCACGCCCCTAGGCTTATTGGCCCTCGTGGCACCTCCAACCCTAATTACACCCCTATAAATACTCAAATATTCCCTTGACATCATGGAGCAACCCGAAATACTTTTTCCGCCACTGCAAGTTCCAGAACCACGAGATCCCATCTGGAGGCCTTCTCCTGTACTCTGTCGGAGGGGTAATCGATCATGAAGGGGCTCTACATCAACCTTGCTGCCCTTCCGATGATGTGTGAGTAGTCTAGCATAGACCTACGGGTCCATAGTTTGTAGCTAGATGGCTTCTTCTCTCTCTTGATCTTCAATACAATGTTCTCCTTGATGTTCTTGGAGATCTATTAGATGTAATGACTTTGTGAGGTGTGTTTGTTAGGATCCGATGAATTGTGAGTTTATTATTAGATATATCCATGAATATTATTTGAGTTTTCTCTGAACTCTTTTACGCATGATTACTATAGCTTCGTATATCTCTCTGATCTATTGATTTTGTTTGGAAAACTAGATTGATTTATCTTGCAATGGGAGAGGTGCTTTGTAATGGGTGCGATCTTGCGGTGCTCAATACTAGTGACAGAAGGGGACATGACACGTATTGTATCGTTGCTATTAAGGGTAAAAAGATGGGCGTTATTCATACGTGAGTTTACTTTGGCTACATCATGTCATCTTGCTTAAGGCATTACTCCGTTCTATATGAACTTAATACTCTAGATGCATCCTGGATAGCGGTCGATGTGTGGAGTAATAGTAGTAGATGCGTGATTGTTTCGGTTTACTTGTCTTGGACGTGATGCCTATATATGATCATTGCCTTGGATATCTTCATAATCATTTGCTTTTCTATCAATTGCCCAACAGTAATTTGTTTACCCACCGTATGATATTTCCAAGAGAGAAGCCTCTAGTGAAAACTATGGTCCCAGGGTCTACTTTTATCATATATTAAAATCAAAAATACCGTGCTGCGTTTTTACTTTATTTATTTTATTTTGTATTTTTGTTTGATCTATCTATCTATCACCATACAACTTAATCTTGCTCGTAACCGTCGAGGGATTGACAATCCCTTGTTCGCGTTGGGTTGCAAGGATTTGTTGTTTGTGTATAGGTATTGCTAACGAGGTGTTGCTTGGTTCTCCTACTGGATTGATAACCTTGGTTCTTAACTGGGGGAAATACTTATCTCTATTGTACTACATCATCCTCTCCTCTTCGAGGAAATCCCAACGTAGTTCACAAGTAACAGAGTGATTCTCCTATTGGTTCGATAAACCTTGTATCCCACTGAGGGAAATACTTATCTCTACTATACTGCATCTCCCATCCTCTTCGGGGGAAATCCCAATGTAACTCACAAGTAGCAGGAAGAATTTCTGGCGCTGTTGTTGGGGAGAAATCATCAAAACCTATCAAGTACCTTCGCACAAACTATCATCTACTTGGTCTACTTTTCATTTGCCTTTTATTCGCCTTTGCCTATCGTTTTCATCTCCCCCGGTTCTCATAAAAAACAAAAAAGACCAAAAAACTTTTTGTTTGCTTGCTTGCTTTTATTGCCTTCATGTCATGACTCAAGAACAGGAAGTAAAAGCAAAAATTAAAGATAATTATGGATCCTCATCCACTCGCTAATCTTTTTCAAAAAAATCCAATTATGATAACCAATTGTTAGCAAGTTGAGTGCACTTGATTATCTTTCTGAAGTTTTGCTTGAGGGTCATGAATCTGAAAATTGTAATGAAGTATGAAAAGAAGAAATTTATAAATTGATTCATGATAGCTCCATGAATGAAAAGCATGATTGCAATGATGTTATTATAAATTCTGTTAATGTCAATTATGCTAATGATATGCAAAACTACAAGCATGGGATGATGATTTTGTTATGTCTACTACCCATTGATTTGATCATGATTGAGGTGATGCTTCTTATATTCTTAAAAAATTATTTAAGCCTCATGATGAATCTATTATTTATAATGATACTTACAATACTATTAAAAGTGGGTTTGGAAGAGTGTCAACTTTAGGTAAAAATAATGCCACATATTCGGAGAGTGTTCAATCTTATGAAATTTTTGATAAAACTAGGTTTGGAGAGGTCATGACTTTAGTTGATGTTAATCCCACTATTTTGAAAGAGTATGAACTTTGTATGCATGTGGTTCATGTAGAGAATATGTTATGTGATAGCTATATTTATGAATTTTAATATGACCCTACATGTAATTATTATGAGAGAGGCAAATGCGGTTATAGGAATTTTCATGCTACTAAATTACCTCCTGTTATGTTCAGGTTGCCAATGTTTTATTCTTCTTCCTTGCATATGCTAGATATTTCTTGTCTTGATAATTTGTTTGATTATGAAATTACTATGCATAGGAAGTATGTTAGACTTAAATGTGTTTTTCACATGCTACATTATGCTCTCTTCGTGTTTCAATTACTATTTTTCATGTGAGCATAATTGAAATCTCAAGCCTATCTTAATGGCAAGAAAGGGCTTGTTGGAAGACAACCCAATAATATTTAATTTTATGTTTTGGTGTGTTGACACAATTATCGCTACTGTTATGGTTGTGTTTTTATGTTTTAATTAGTGTTTGTGCCAAGTATAGCCTTCCGGATGATTTGGATGATAGTTGATTTTATTATGTGGAAAAATAGAAACTTCTGCGCTCACTCCAAGAATTTTTAAAAATCATTGGAATGTGCTTTTGATCTGATTTTTTATACATGATTGATATACAATTTCCCATGTTTTCCTAATTTTTGCAGAATTCTTAGGGTTCCATAAGGATGGTGCTTATTCAAATCATTAAAGACTGTTTTGTTTTATACAGATTCTGTTCTCGTTGCATAGTTTGCTTGTTATAATGATGCTATGGATTATATCGGGGGGTATAAGTCATGGAGAAGTTAGAATAAAGTAGGTATTATGCAATAATAAAATATGAATGAGTTCATAACAATACCTAAAGTTTATGATTTTCTTTTTATAATAACGGATCTCATGAAGTTTGTGTTGAGTTTTGTGTGCTGAAGTTTTCAAGTACTGGGTGAGACCACGATGGATGAAGAATAAGGAGTGGAAAAACCCTAAGCTTGGGGATGTCCAAGGAACCCCAAGGTAATATTCAAGGAAGACCCAAGCGTCTAAGCTTTGGGATGCCCCGGAATGCATCCCCTCTTTCGTCTACAAACCATTAGTATATTACTTGGAGATATAATTTTATTCATCACATGATATGATTTTTGCTTGGAGCATCTTGTGCCATAGTAGTTTTTTATTTGTTTGATTTTTAGTTTGCCACAATAATTTTTTGCTAGACACACCTTTGGAGAGGGACACACATTTATTCGTAATTTGTTAGAATACTCTATGTGCTTCACTTATATATTTTGAGCTAGGCAGTTGGTCCAGTGCTTCACTTATATTTTTTAGAGCATGACGGTGGTTATTTTTGTAGAAATAGTTGCACGTTCATGCTTCACTTAAATATTTTTTAGAGTCTAATAAATAGTAATGGCAATCTGTACAGGTTATAAGATTAGTCCATAAAGGATAGGTATTCAACAGGGATATAATAGAACTTTCATGTAGATCACTGAATATGATATGTTTGATTCCATGCAATAGTTTTGCGATATTAAGATGGTGATATGTGGGGGTACTAGTGAATTATTGTGGTTTAGTAAGTATATTGGTGTTAAGTTTGTGATTCCCGAAGCATGCACGTATAATCTCTAGTTATGCTATGAAGTTGGAGCATGCTTTATTATTGAGTGTCTACCTTATGAGTGGCGGTCAAGGACGAGCAATGGTCTTTTCCTACCAGTGTATCCCCTAGGGGCATGCGAGTGGTACTTTGCTTCGAGGGCTAATAAATTTTCACAATAACTATGTGAGTTCTTTATGACTAATGCGAGTCCATGGATTATATGCGCTCTTACCTTTCCGTAATTTGCAAGCCTCTAATTGGGTACCGTGCATTGCCCTTTCTCACCTTTAGAGTCGGTCCAAACTTCGCCGGTGCATCCAATCCCCGTGATATGATACACTCTATCACACAGAAGCCTCCTTATATCTTACTCAAATCAGCCACCAAACCTACCTATTGTGTCGTTTCCATAGCCATTCTGATATATATTGCGATGCAACTTCCACCGTTCCATTTTTATGACATACATATTCATTGTCATATTGCTTTGCATGATCATATAGCTGATATAGTATTTGTCGCTCAGCCACCGTTCATCATTTTTTATACATGTTACGCTAGATCATTGCACATCCTGGTACATTGCCAGAGGCATTCATATAGAGTCATATTGTTCTAGTTATTGAGTTGTAAGTAAATAGAAGTGTGATGATCATTATTATTAGAGCGTTATTCCAATGAGGAAACGATGATGGAGACTATGATTCCCCCACAAGTCGGGATGAGGAACCGAACAAAAAAAAGAGGCCAAAAAGATCCCAACAAAAAAATGAGAGAAAAAGGGAGAAAGGGCAATGCTAATATCCTTCTCCCCACTTGTACTTCAAATTAGCACCATGTTTTTCATAGAGAGAGTCTCCTGAGTTGTCACTTTTATATACTAGTGGGAATTTAATGTTATAGAATTTGGCTTGTATATTCCGATGATGGGCTTCCTCAATGCCCGAGGTCTTCATGAGCAAGCAAGTTGGATGCACACCCACTCAGTTTTCGTTTAGCTTTCATACACTTATAGCTCTTAGTGCATCCGTTGCATGGTGATCCCTACTTCCCGCATTGGTATCAATTGATGGGCATCTCCATAGCCCGTTGATTAGCCGCGTCAATGCGAGACTATCTTCCTTTTTGACTTCCCCTTGTTGATCTCTATCACCGCATTCTATTCCATCCATAGTGCTATATACATGGCTCGCGCTCATGTATTGCATTGGGTTCAAAAGGTTGAAGCGTGTTAAAAGTATGATCCAATTGCTTGGCTTGTCATTGGGGTAGTTCATGATTAATATTTTGTGTTAGGAAGAGTAAGCATGATAGGCTATATGATTTTGAAGGGATAGCGTTATTTAGCATTTTTATTTTGAAAGGCATGATTGTTTGTTGGTATGCATGAGTATTGATGTCTTTATATCAAATTATAGACTATTGCCTTGAATCACTTTATTCTTAATATTCATACCATAAAAGAGATTACATGACACATGTTAGGTAGCACTCCACATAAAAAAATCCATTTTTATCATTTACCTACTCGAGGACAAGCAGGAATTAAGCTTGGGGATGTTAATATGTCTCCAACTTATCTATAATTTTTTATTATTCCATGCTATTATATTATCAATCTTGGATGTTTTATATGCATTTATATGCTATTTATACCATTTTTTGGTAACTATGAATATCATTTGAATCTGCTCTGAATTCTTATATGCATGATTTGGTATCTTAGTATTTCTCTTTGAATCATTGGTTTGGTTTGGCCAACTAGATTGGTTTTTATTGCAATGGGAGAGGTGCTTAACTTTGGGTTCAATCTTGCGGTGTCCTCACCCAGTGACAAAGTAGGGGTAGCGAGGCACGTATTCTATTGTTGCCATCGAGGATAAAAAGATGGGGTTTTCATCATATTGCTTGAGTTAATTCCTCTACATCATGTCATCTTACTTAATGCGTTACTCTGTCTTTATGAACTTAATACTCTAGATGCAGGCAAGAGTCGGTCGATGTGTGGAGTAATAGTAGTAGATGCAGGCAGGAGTTGGTCTACTTGACACGGACATGATGCCTATATTGCATAATCATTGCCTTGGATATCGTCATAACTTTGTGCTTTTTCTATCAATTGCTCGACAGTAATTTGTTCACCCACTGTATTATTTGCCTTCATGAGAGAAGCCTCTAGTGAAACCTATGGCCCCCGGGTCTCTTTTCCATCATATTAGTTTCTGATCTTCTATTTTCCATCATATTAGTTTCCGGTCTACTATTTTGCTATCTTTTATTTTTAGATCTACAAACCAAAAAACCCAAAAAATATTTCATCTTTTGTTTATCTATCTCTATCAGATCTCACTTTTGCAAGTAACCGTGAAGGGATTGACAACCCCTTTATCGCGTTGGGTGCAAGTTGTTTGATTGTTTGTGTAGGTATTGGTAATTTGTGCGTTCTTCTCCTACTGGATTGATACCTTGGTTCTCAAACTGAGGGAAATACTTATCTCTACTTTGCTGCATCACCCTTTCCTCTTCAAGGGAAAAACCAACACAAGCTCAGGAAGTAGCAGGAAGAATTTCTGGCGCCATTGCCGGGGTGATCTACGCCAAGTCAAGACATACCAAGTACCCATCATAAAACTCTCATCTCTCGCATTACATTATTTGCCATTCGCCTATCATTTTCTTCTCCCCCACTTCTAAAACGTTTTTCGAAAAGATTTTCCCTTCTTCCATTCGCCTTTTAGTTTGCTTTTTGCTCGTTCTTATGTTAGCTTGCTTTGATGGCTCAACCCAAGAACTTTGATCCTTACTATAAGAAGCTGGAGGAAATTGAAAATAATACTGTTAAGGCATATCTCTCTCGATGTAGTTTTGGTGATTGATGACAACACGTTTGCGGACTAATCGTGTGCTTTGAGCATTTCAGAGATTCATCCTTTGGCATGAGACGATCCCTTCCCCTCGGAGTTTTAATCAAGACGGTGTAGCTCTTTCGTTTCTGTTTTGGTGGACGTGTTTCGTAGGAGTCACCGTACTATCAAGAGGGGAACCACTTTTGGTAAGGCTTGGGTGGAATCAACACGTACACATCCGTTTTCCACCCACTGAGCCTTCCCACTTCGATGGAGGCTTTCTTCCCCTTTTGTGTGTGTGGCTTGGTCCCAGTGGTAGTACCGTGGTGCCCAGCGGTAGTACCGCTCAAGAGCCACAGGTGGCAGTACTGCTCTGCAGTGGTAGTACCGCCTGTGGGTCCTCAGCCGTAGTACCGCTGCGGTACCGGGCTCCTACCACGTCGACTCGAGGGGGTCGCCTCTCGTGTCGGATTGTGCGGCACTAAGCAGTGGCAGTAGAAGCGGTAGTACCACCCTAACACCATGGTAGTACCGCACTGGGTCCATCCTCTGCTCATCTGCCTGCCCTCCCTGGCTGTGCGGTAGTACCGTGAGGGGGAGCGGTAGTACCGCTGGGGCTAGCGGTAGTACCACTGCCCCCTGCGGTAGTACCGCCCTCTGCGGGGCTGTTCTGGGGGGGGGTAACGGTTGGATTGTTCCCCCCACTATAAAGGGGGTCTTCTTCTCCAAAGTTGACTCACCTCTTCCCCCAGAAGCTCCATTGTTGCTCCAAGCTCCATTTTCGCCCGATCTATCTCCCTAGCCAATCAAACTTGTACCAATGCTCGGGATTGGTTGAGAAGGCCACGATCTACACTTCCACCAAGAGAAATTTGATTCCCCCCACTAATCCCTAGCGGATCTTGTTACTCTTGGGGTGTTTGAGCACCCTAGATGGTTGAGGTCACCGCCGAGCCATAGTCCATTGTGGTGAAGCTTCGTGGTGTCGTTGGGAGCCTCCAATTAAGTTGTGGAGATTGCCCCAACCTTGTTTGTAAACGTTCGGTCGCCGCCTTCAAGGGCACCAATAGTGGAATCACGGCAACTTGCATAGTGTGAGGGAGTGAGGAGAATATGGTGGCCCTAGTGGCTTCTTGGGGAGCATTGTGCCTCCACACCGCTCTAACGGAGACGTACTTCCCTTCAAAAGGAAGGAACTTCGGTAACACATCCTCGTCTTCACCGGGTCCACTCTTGGTTATCTTGTACCTTTACTTGTGCAAGCTTATTTGTGTTGTATCCCCTGCTTGCTTGTGTGCTTGTTGTTGTTGCATCATATAGGTTGCTCACCTAGTTGCATATCTAGACAACCTACTTTGATGCAAAGTTTAATTTGGTAAAGAAAAGCTAAAAATTGTTAGTTGCCTATTCACCCCCCTCTAGTCAACTATATCGATCCTTTCAATTGGTATCAGAGCCTCGTCTCTTTATTAAGGACTTCGCCGTCCAAAGAGTATGGTTGACATCGTAGGTAGTAGGGAGGAGCACTCCGGTGTGAATCCGAGCTCGTCTACAGGTGATGGGGGAACCGCGGTCTCTCGTGAGGAATTCAATGTGGCTTTGGACACATTGAAAACCTCCATGACTACCGAGGTTGAAAGCATGTTTAATAAATTCTTAGAAGGACTTAAACTATCTACCTCGCCGTTGAAGGTGGGTGATCCCACTGACAAGGTGACGGATGCTAACTCAGACAAGGGGGAAGCTACTAGTGAAAAGGGTCCTTCTACTAGTGGTACAAATGGCACCGGCATCTTTGCCCATGTGCAACCTCCAATTTATGGAGGACCGATTCCTTCTACTCATTTAAATCATGTCGTCCCTCCTCCTAAGATTGTGAAAATGAGGACTTTGATTCTTGGGTTTATCTCTTCAAGCGTCATTTAAATCATGTGAATACTAATCTTTGGAGAATCATTGAGGAAGGTTTCCATCCACATGACCAAAGCAACTTCACCCCTAGAGAAGCCGTGGATAATCAATTCAATGAGAATGCTCTCTTCATCATTCAAGATGGAGTTCTACTGGAAGATCTCCCTCATCTTCGACCCTTCGCCATGGCCAAAGATGCATGGCATTGTGTTGTTTCCCTTTATAATGGTAGCGCAAGCATTCAACGCTCCAACTATGAAGTGGTGCAAGATGAAGCCGATGAGTTTGCAATGAAAGAAGATGAAGAACCTCGTGAGCTCTTTCGGAGAGTAACCAAACTTGCAGTCTCACTCTAAGATCATGGGAGCAAGGACACGGATGACAATTGGATCAAGCGCAAGTTCCTCAAAGCAATGATGCCTTACCACAAGGCCTTGTCCTCCGTCATCCGTTAAAGACCGGACTTTCACTCCTTGACCTCAAATGAAGTGTTGGATGAGTTTGTGGCAATTAGAATCTTGGACAAGACCGCCGACAACGCGGTGTTGCGCTCTCAAAGGGCAAAGAAGCCCAACCTTTCCTTGAAGGCCAAGTTTATTGTGGAAGAAGAGGAAGATGAGGAGAGCAACCCCAAAGATATGAAATATGATTATCATGAGCACATGGCTCTTGCGTCAAGGCAATTTTGGAGCAAGAAGAACACAAGGCCCAACTTCAACAAGAACAACTCAAGTGGGTTCAAGGGCAAGCAACGTGTGAGAACATGTTACAATTGTGGCAATGTGAGCAATTTTGTTGTGGATTGCCCTTACGAGAAGCGGGAAGACAATGGTGGCAAGCTCATCTGAAAATACAAAGCCGAGTCCTTCCCCAAAAAGAACAACTTCACCAAAAAGACTCCTACTCGAGGGTTGGTGGTTCAAGAAGAATACCATGAGGATGACGACAATGATGAAGATAGTGAAGCCATGGCCATGGCCTCTGTTGCCATTGCCACAACTCCACGGGTGTCCCTCTTCGACTCACCCAATGAGGACATCACCACCAAGTGTCTCATGGCTAAAGCCACCAACAAGGTAACCCCCAACATCAAAACCACCATCATTACTAATCCCTCCTTGATGGATGGCTTTGAGAAAGTGAGAGGTCTAATGAGGAAGTGAATGAATTTGAGTCTTTTATGAGTAAGCTCAAGGGAAAATCCAAGAAGCACTTTGTTGCTCTCTTGGAACAACTTGGTGAAGCCAATGACATGATTGAGGCTCATGAAGAAACCATCTCTAATATGGAAGGTCATAGTCATGACTATGCCGATGAGATATCAGATCTCTCTAATGCTCTTGAGGAAGAGTGTGGGCATCGTTTGGCTCTTGAGGAGTCACAACAATGACCATGCCAAGTTAAAGAAAGATCTTGATCATGCCCTTGCTGTGTCTCGTGTGCTAACTTCCGAGAAGGATAAACTTGGCGTTGACCATGCTAGACTCAAGGAGGAGTTTGATATACTCGACAAGGCCCACAAGGTCTGGAAGGGTGCTCATGCTAGCCTCAAGGAGTCTCATGATCAACTCCAAGTTAAGCTAACCAAAGAAAAAGCCACCTTTCCTCATATGGTATTAATTGATAATGCAAATGCCACTAACCCGTGTTGTGAGCATGTGCATCTTGTGGAGGAGAATGCCAAGTTTAAGGAGCAACTTGAGAAAGGCCTTGTGACGTGCATACAAGGTGAGAAGAACCTCAACAACCTTTTGAGCAATCAAAAGGAAGTTGTGGCCAAGGAGGGAGTTGGGTTCGCACCCAAGTCCAAGAACAAGAAGAACAACGACAAGACCAAACGACCTCCTCCTCTCAAGCAAACTTTTGTGAAGGAGGAGAGGGTGCTCCTAAGGAGAAGAAGAACAATGTGAAGGGTGGTGATGTCAAAAAGGGCAATGCCACCCCTTCCAACAAAGCCGACGACTTTAACCTGTCTTATGTGTTGTGCCGTGCTAGTGATGGGCATGTTTATGCTAAATTTGTTGGTTCTCCTTATGAGTACATTGAATGGTCTATTTGGGTTCCTAAGACCCTTGTTACTAACATCAAAGGACCCATTACTAAATGGGTACCTAAAACCAAGCATTGATCTCTTGTAGGTGTTTGCTTCCGGTGGGGATCATGGTTGCTCGATAGTGGAGCAACAAATCATATGACCGGAAGCAAGGACTTGATGGTGAACGTGCACAAGATCCCTTCCACTACCAAAAAAAATACACTCCCGTGATGATACGTGTTTGTCACAGTAGGTCGCATTTTCTGTCATGCATGTACATCCATGACGATTTTATGACAGAATCAAGATATCATACCTGTGCTGTCATAGAAGTGTTCCATGACATTACCAAAATTATCATCACGGAAGTGTCCACTTCCATGACGATAAATCGCGCGTCACAGAAGTGCTTTCGTCAAGGGTGACCGACACGTGGCATCCACCGTAACGGGACGCCGTTAACCGCCGTTAACCTATCGGGTCTGTTTTGTGGATCCGATAACCCGCTAACAGCCACGACCAATGCCGATTTTCCACGCGTAAAAATCTCATTGATTGACGGATCCACGCGTCAGCTCCGTGTTGGCACAGGTGTCACTCATCCAACGGTCGAGATGGGCCTATGATATGTTGACACGTGGACCGGCCCAAAAGTGGCCCACAAAGTTTAAATGGGCCGACCCAACTGAAGGCCCATAAGATTTAGCAGACCATAATGGGCCGGCCCAGCTAAAGGCCCACAAAATTTAGTGGACCATAATGGGCCGGCCCAGCTAAAGGCCCACACGATTTTGCAGATCATAATGGGCCGGCCTAGCTAAAGGCCCACAAGATTTTGCGGACCACAATGGGCCGGCCCAGCTAAAGGCCCACAAGATTCTGCAGACCATAATGGGTTGGCCCCGCTAAAGGCCCAACATTCTCTGTCAAATCGGCCCGTCAACAGCCTGTCCTAAACTTGTCATCAACACGGCCCATGGTCACTTCTGGCCCGTTAACAGTCCGCTAAGTAATTGGGCTGAATTACGGCCCGATGTATTTCCGACCTGTTAAAGGTTCGGCTTCATTTGGGCCCATTTACAGGCCATCAAAACTTTCGGCCCATAAACAACCGTGAAGGATTTGGGTCATATTCGGCCATGTCTGACATTCGGCCTATTAGAAGCCCACTATAGATTTGGGCCACTTTCGGCCTGTTGTCATTTTCGGCCTGTTAACGCCGGACGAAAACCATGGGCCATATGTGGCCCAACGTCATATCGGGCCGATTAACGGCCCATATAAAAATGACGATAATCTAGCCCGACCGAAGTTCCGGCCTGTTAAAGGCCCGTATATTAGGGTGGCGCATTTACGGCCCGTCCGAATTTCGGCCTATCAAAGATCTGCATCGTAAATGGGCCACCATTTTGGCCTGCTAAGACCAGTGGTTATTTGGCCCAATCTCACTTTCGGTCTATTAAAGGCCCATGTTTTTATGGGCTCGAGATATTTACACCTATAACCAGCCTATTTTTACTGAGGGCCCAAATTATACTTAGGCCTGTTAAAGGCCCACTATGGGCATAGGCCTACCAGAAAAATATGAAAGCTTATGCTGATTTAGGCCAAGATATTTTTAGTGGGCTTCATGCCAATTTCGGCCCGTAATCGTTTTTAGCCCAATTGGAATGGGCCCGACGAATGTTGGCATGTTGGGCTCCTACGAAGCTTTCGGCCGAATACATTACTAAGATAAACCTACACTATACAAAAATAGTGTCGTAATTACTGCAGCCTGTGGCAGCATCATAAATGTTGTATCACAACAAAATAAATTCCAACCATACAACAAAAGGCCTGTTAGCATAAAGTTTACAGTCCTTCCAGATAAAAGGACCATCAGATATATAGAAGCACATATCATTTGACCTGAGTACTAATGTTTCAGGCTGTAGAATCTGATGGACCAGCACGATCTCCACCTTTTTCCGCCATTGCTCTTGAACAACGAAGCAAATGTCTGATAGTCTGGTTTCAAAACCATTCATATCTTGACGACATTTCTCAACCACTATTCTTGTTTTCGGAACAACGTCCATTAGGGATTGAACTTGTGTCTGGAGCACAGATATATCACTCTATCTAGCATGAAGATTTTGTTCAGTAGGCGATTTGGACGAGGTTACCTTGACAACCAACCCAGAATTACGCAGGAAGGTGCTTTTTGCACTGTTAGTGGAGAGATACTGACGCACTGCAACAAGAGGTGACATTGTGCCTGTGGTAGCCTCGTCACCTTCAGGTGGTTGTGGCTGTTCAATCATTTGTTCCATAGCTTCCTGAAAGTTTGAACTTGTAGATTAGTGTACCAGATAAGTTACTAATGAGACAAAAACAAACAAAGTAGGTTAAACATTTATACATAACTTATTTTGGTGAACTACTGTAATACATTAGCATGTATTGTAGTGCCAACTACATAATAAAACCACTTTCGGAACATATGTCCATGTAGCATGCCTAGTGTATTGTCTATTTCCTCACATTCGTTGACATCTAAGGATAAAGAGACATGGTTTAAAGTAGGATGAACATAGTATGACATCATTCATATCATGGGCAAACAGATATAAAACAAACAGGCTATTTTATCATTATGTGCGCACGTGAACATAACAACTAGATTACAGATCAAGACCAAAAGAATATCCTTCATCTCTTTTAAACCATGTAAGGTGAAATGATTCATTAAGACAACAGTGTATAAAAGTGAACAGAGTAACTGACATTGGCTGCAAATCAAGTAGTTAAATGAACACATCACAGTACCAATCAGTTCAAGGCAGGAGGAGTAAGGACTTACAACAGCGGCTTTAATTGGTGTGCTCATGCCCTTCATCTTGCTGGTGTGGAAATCCTTGAAGATTTGCACTGCATTCGGTTCAGGTTCTTTTTGGTCCGCACGGGCTTTCCTCTGTATTTGGAACAAGTCAATATAGATAAGATAATATGGCACAAAAAAAGAAGGAAGTAGCAGCTATTTACAAGAGCCTCGCAGTGTGCAATATAGCTACGAGATCGTGTTGTCTGTTGGAATTTCACTTTAGAACGGTTGGTTTTGTTCTTCAAATAGTTATCCTAGAAGAAGATACACTTGTAAGGCACATACATAAATACAAGTTCAATATGTGGTCTGATCAAATACATATAGCCTACCTGATACTTTGGATCAGACCAGTGTTTAATGAGGGTTGTCCAGTCTTCATCTGTAATATATTCCACTGGAGAAGTTTGGGCGATTTCATTGTTAGCCTTGCCTTCAAAGTGAGATTTTCTAAGGTGGTACCGATACTATCGCAGAGCAGACTAAAAAACATGAGTGCATGCTTGTTTAGTTGCATCATATTTCGGATCCAACTTGAACCTCATCTGTTGAAAAAAGAATGTGAGTCTTATTAGGAGGAAGCTAGAAAGTATGGGACAGAGCAAGACAATATTACTAATTGCGATGAACAACATTACTTACGGATAAATGGTCAAGGAAGGTGTTAAACTGGGTATTGTCTTTCTCATTCCTGTACTGGATCCACGTTGAGAGGATACGCGCATGACACCTAACGGCAACGGCTACCTCTGATACTAACTTGGCTAACTTTGTAGCATCACGTGGCCTTTTTAAACCTTCCTCAAAATGGAACTCCATTCTTCCTCCTTTAGATTTTGTTAATCTGTCAAGCATTATCCCTGATGTCTGTTTCCGCTTGCGCCGTGGTGCTAGTTCAACAACGAATATGGAAAGTGTTAGTGTACATCAAACTGTGAGAGTACATATGAAGGAGCATGCAACTGCAACTTGACTCGGTCAGGTACCGTATTGGTTTTGATGCTCATGAGGTTCATCTGATCTTGCCAAGTTATGTTGTGTCAGCAGTGCTTCAGAAGTGTGTTAGGTGTGAAGGCAGCTTGGGAACTGGCCAGTTCCGGAGCAAACGAACGAGTAACTGGTTGAGATGCTGGTACAGTTGAAGCGGATGCTGCAGCTGGTGGAGCAGGTGATACTGTGTTTGTAGATTTAGCCGGTGTACTTGGACCTTCTACTGCACTGTAAGTACCAGCAGAATCTTGACGGCAGATCCTTTTCCGTTTCACCCGATGAGTAACAACACTCCCTACTATATTATTTTCCTTGCTCTTTTTCGACTTTGCCATGTCAAGTTGTACCCACAACACAAAAGAATAAAATCACTCTTCAGAACTCATTAATGCATGATACAGACAAGCAATACTTTGATGTAAGACAACCGTATGAGGATGGAATATGTAAGAAAAATAGGACGGCATGCCATATTCACAACTACGATGTGCAAACTAAGCAAAAGGATTTTCAAGAAAATAGAAGTAATGCAAGCTAGACACCATATGAAAGATGCAACCAATATTACTCTACCAAGTTAAAAGTGTCGTGTCATAAGTGGCAATTCGAAAAATTAGAAGCAGTACAACGTAGAAATCAATGCAAGATGCAACCACTATCAAACTGATATGTTAAAAGCGTCCAATCATGAGTGACTGATGCGGGATACATAACAGCAGTACTTTGATGTAAGAACATGGTATGATAGATAGATGCAGTGTATTCTAGACACAGAAAGCCATGTCATATGCACATGTATAACGTATAAACTCAGCAGGTGCAATTTAATCAAAATAGAAGAAATACAGGCTAGACAACATATGCAACATGAAACCAATTATCACACTGTCAACTTAGAGCAAGCACCTGCGATGGTGGAGTATGGGAGATGAACTCATCATGTAGACTTGGGACTTTAACTTCATTAGCAGTAGGAGTGGCAAATCTAGAGAGTCTCTGTTTGCGTTGGTGCGGAGGACCACCAACATCCCCTAACTTACTCTTTTCCTTCCTATTTTTTGATATTGCCTTATGAAGTCAAAACCACAAGAAGATGAATAAAATTAGCTCTGCATAACTGGTTGATGCATGATACAGACGAACACTACTTTGATGTAAGGCAAGCGCGGGATAGGAGGATGGAATATATACAAAAAAGACAACATTTCATATTCACACATACGATGGGAGGATGGAATATGTATGAAAAAACAGTAAGCGGAAGGCATTTCAACAAAATTAGAAGAAATGAAAGCTATGCACCATATGAACATGCAACCAATATCACTCTATCAGGTAAAAAGTGTCTCGTTGTAAGTGCCATTTCAAGAAATTAGAAGCAGTACAAGCTGGAAGACAATGCAAGATGCAACCTACATCACAGTCCCAAGTTAAATTTGTCTTATGGGTAAGTGATCGTTGCAGGTATAAGTTGTAAGCTAGGAAAATGCAATTCAACATAATCAGAAGCAATACAAACTAGACATCATATGGAAAACACAACCACATATGACAGTTCCAAGTAAGAGCAAGCACCTGTGATGGTGGAGTAGGGGAGATGTGCTCATCATGTACACGTATGTTCTAGAAATAGGAACACATGTCATATTCACAGGCATTATGTGTAAAGTAAGTAGATGCAATTCAAGTTAGAATCAATACAAGCTAGACATCATACGCAACATGAAACCACATATAGTAGTGCCAAGTTAGAGCAAGCACCTGTGATGGTGGAGAAGGGGAGATGTGCTCATCATCTACACAGCTACGTTGACTGTCCAGCCTTGTGTTGTCTTGCGAATCTTGTTGGGAGGATGGCGGAGTAGAATCTGTAGAGACCCCTGTTTGAGTTGCTCCAAAGGACCACCATCATCCACTACCAGACTAATTTCCTTCAGCTGTAATGATTTTGCATTGTGAAGTCAAACCGATAAGAAAAAGGAATACAATTCGCTCTTCAGAACTCATTCATGCATGATACTAACGAACACTACTCGGATGAAAGGCAAACACATGATGCGAGGATGTAATATGTATGAAAAACAGGATGGTGTGACATATTCACACCTATGATGTGGTAACTAAGCAGAAGGCATTTCAACAAATTAGAAGCACTGCAAGCTAGACACCATATGAAAGATGCAACCAATATCACTCTGCCAAGTTCAAACTATATGGCGCTTCAACAAATTAGAAGCAGTACATGCTAGAAATCATATGCAAGACACAACCAATATCACAGTGGCGACTTAAAGGTGCCTTATCATAAGTGACTGATGCGAGATATGCAAGAATAGTAGTCTGATGTAGAAACAGGAACACATGTCATATTCACAGGCATTATGTGTAAAGTAAGCAGATGCAATTCAACAAAGTTAGAAGCAATACAAGCTAGACATCATATGCAACATGCAACCACATATAATAGTGCCAAGTTAGAGCAAGCACCTGCGATGGTGGAGTAGGGGAGATGTGCTCATCATCTACACAACTACGTTGACTGTCTAGCCTTGCGTTGCCGTGTGAATCTTGTTGGGAGGATGGCGGAGTAGAATCTGTAGAGAACCTCCATATCAGTTGCTCGGAAGGACCACCATCATCCAGTGCCTTGCCAATTTCCTTCAGCTTTATTGATTTTGTATTGTGAGGTCATACCGACAAGAAAAAGGAATATAATTCGCTCTTCAGAACTCATCCATGCATGATACTGACGAACACTACTCTGATGAAAGGCAAAGTCATGATACGAGGATGAAATATGTACAAAAAAATGGACGGCTTGACATATTCACACCTATGATGTGGTAACTAAACAGAAGGCACTTCAACAAATTAGAAACACTGCAAGACACCATATGGAAGGTGCAATCAATCTCACTCTCCTAAGTTAAACTGTCTCGTCATAGGTGGCGTTCATCAAACTAGAAGCAATACATGCTAGAAATCATATTCAAGATGCAAACCAATATCACACTGCCAACTTAAAGGTGTCCCATCATAAGTGACTGATGCAGGATACACAAGAAGAGTAGTTTCATGTAAGAACATGGTGTGATAGACAGATATAGTATGTACCAAAAACAGGAAAGCGTGTCATATTCACATGTATCATGTGTAAGCTAAGCAGATGCAGTTTACACTAATTAGGAGCAATACGAGCTAGACACCATATGCAACATGCAACTAGATATCACACTGCCAAGTTAGAGCAAGTACCTTGGATGGTGGAGTAGGGGAGCGGAGACTTGGACCTTGTAATGCACTATCAGTACAAGGAGAATCGGTACAGATGCTCCGTTTACGTTGCTGCAGAGGACCACCATCATCGCCTTCCTTACTCTTTTCCTTCCTCTTTCTTGATTTTGCTTTGTCAAGTCAAACCCACAAGAAAAAGGAATAAAATTTGCTCTTCAGAACTCACTGATGCATGATACTGACGAACACTACTTTCATGTAAGGCAGACGCATGATAGGAGGATGGAATATGTATGAAAAACAGGACGACGTGACATATTGACATGTATGATGTATAAAGTGTAAACTAAGCACAAGGTGCTTGAAATTTTTAGAATCGATGCAAGATAGAAACCATATGAAAGATGAAACCAATATCACTCTGCAAAATTAAAAGGGTGCCCTAACAAATGTATTTGACCAAATTAGAAGCAATACATGGCAACATGCTAGAAATAATATGCAATATGCAACGAATAAAGGTGACTCATCATAAGTGATTGATGCAGGATACAGAAGAGTGGTAGTTTCATGTAAGAACAAGGTTAACACAGATGTAGTGTGTACCAAAAAATAGGAAGGCATGTCATATTCACAGGTATAGTGTGTAAACTAAGCAGATGTAATTTACCCTAATTAGAAGCATGCAACATGCAACCACATATCACACTGCAAAGTTAGAGCAAGCACCTGTGATGGTGGTGTAGGGGAAGTGCGGTCTTCAGGTATAGAGCTACGTTCACTATCTTCATTTAGGCTTGTTGTTTCTTGATAATCATGTGGAGAGGATGAAATTGCATTCTTTATAAGAGTATTGCATCTCATATTAACCCACGCGCGTGACTGTCTCATCATAAGCGATAGATGCAGGATACACAAGAACACTAGTTTGATGTAAGAACATGGTGTGATAGGCAGATGTAGTATGTACCAAAAACAGGAAGGCGTGTTGCTACGTCTTGAGCTTGCGTTGGTTTTCGTTAAAGAGGAAACGGTGATGCAGCAGAGTAGCGTAAGTATTTCCCTCAGTTTTTGAGAACCAAGGTATCAATCCAGTAGGAGGCTCCTCAAAAGTCCCACGCACCTACACAAACAAACAAAGAACTCACAACCAACACAATAAAGGGGTTGTCAATCCCTTCACGGCCACTTGCGAAAGTGAGATCTGATAGAGATAGTATGATAAGATAAATATATTTTTTGTATTTTATAATATAGATGCAAAAAGTAAAGATGCAAATAAAAGTAGATTGGAAGCAAATATGATAAGAGATAGACCCGGGGGCCATAGGTTTCACTAGAGGCTTCTCTCGAGATAGCATAAGTATTACGGTGGGTGAACAAATTACTGTCGAGCAATTGATAGAAAAGCGAATATTATGAGATTATCTAGGCATGATCATGTATATAGGCATCATGTCCGCAACAAGTAGACCGACTCCTGCTTGCATCTACTACTATTACTCCACACATCGACCGACTCCTGCCTGCATCTAGAGTATTAAGTTCACAAAGAATAGAGTAACGCATTAAGCAAGATGACATGATGTAGAGGGATAAACTCAAGCAATATGATATAAACCCCATCTTTTTATCCTCGATGGCAACAATACAATACGTGCCTTGCAACCCTTTCTGTGACTGGGTAAGGACACCGCAAGATTGAACCCAAAGCTAAGCACTTATCCCATGGCAAGAAAGATCAATCTAGTAGGCCAAACCAAACTGATAATTCAAAGAGACTTGCAATGATAACTCAATCATACATAAAAGAATTCAGAGAAGATTCAAATATTATTCATAGATAAACATGATCATAAACCCACAATTCATCGGATCTCGACAAACACATCGCAAAAATAGATTACATCAAATAGATCTCCACAAGAGAGGGGGAGAACATTGTATTGAGATCCAAAAAGAGAGAAGAAGCCATCTAGCTAATAACTATGGACCCGTAGGTGTGTGGAAAACTACTCACAACTCATCGGAAGGGCTATGGTGTTGATGTAGAAGCCCTCCATGGTCGATTCCCCCTCCGGCAGAGTGCCGACGAAGGCTCCAAGATGAGATCTCGCAGATACAGAAGGTTACAGCAGTGGAAATTGTGTTTCGGGTGCTCCCTGGATGTTTTTGGGGTACATAGGCTTATATAGGAGGAAGAAGTACGTCGGTGGACGCCCGAGGGGCCCACGAGATAGGGGGCACCCTCCTATCTCGTGGAGGCCTCGGCTGCTTCTTGACTTGCACTCCAAGTCTTCTGGATCACGTTCGTTCCAAAAATCACGCTCCCGAAGGTTTCATTCCGCTTGGACTCCGTTTGATATTCCTTTTCTTTGAAATACTAAAATAGGCAAAAACAACAACAATACGGGTGGGGCCTCCGATTAGTAGGTTAGTCCCAAAAATGGTATAAATGTGTAAAATAAAGCCCATAAACATCCAAAAGGGGTAATATAATAGCATGGAACAGTCAAAAATTATAGATACGTTGGAGACGTATCAAGCATCCCCAAGCTTAATTCCTGCTCGTCCTCGAGTAGGTAAATGATAAAAAGAGAATTTTTGATGTGGAATGCTACCTAGCATAATTCTTAATGTAATTTTCTTTATTGTGGCATGAATGTTCAGATCCAAATGATTCAAAATAAAAGTTCATATTGATAAAAGAAATAGTAACACTTCAAGCATACTAATCAAAGCAATCATGTCTTCTCAAAATAACATGGCAAAAGAAAGTTCATCCCTACAAAATCATATAGTTAGGTTATGCTTCATTTTCGTCACAAAAAGATGTTCCCAACTTCAATACCCCCGATGACAAGCCAAGCAATTGTTTCATACTTAAATAATCTCAAACTTTTTCAACCTTAACGCAATACATGAGCGTGAGCCATGGATATAGCACCATGGGTGGAATAGAATATGATGATGGGGATTGTGTGGAGAAGACAAAAAAAGGAGAAAGTCTCACATTGACGAGGATAATCAATGGGCTATGGAGATGCCCATCAATTGATGTCAACATGAGGAGTAGGGATTGCCATGCAATGGATGCACTAGAGCTATAAATGAATGCTCAACAAAAGAAAACTAGTGGGTGTGCATCCAACTTGCTTGCTCACGAAGACCTAGGGCATTTGAGGAAGTCCATCGTAGGAATATACAAGCCAAGTTCTGTAATGAAAAATTCCCACTAGTATGAAAAAGACAACTTATGAGACTCACTATATGAAAAACATGGTGCTACTTTGAAGCACAAAATATGATACTCACTACATGAAGAACAGGGTGCTACTTTGAAGCACAAGTGTGGAAAAAGAGATAGTAGCATTGCCCTTTTTATTTATTTTCTTTCTTTTCTTTTTTTGGGCCTTTCTTTTTCTTTTGGCCTTTCTTCTTTTTCTTTTCTTTGGGTAATGCTCTAATAATGATGATCATCACACTTCTATTGATTACAACATATGAATTACAACTCAAAACTAGAACAAGATATGACTCTATATGAATGCCTCCAGCGGTGTATCGGGATGGTGCAATGAATCAAGAGTGACATGTATGAAAAATAATGCATGGTGGCCTTGCCACAAATACGATGTCAACTACATGATCATGCAATGGCAATATGAAAAAAGTAATGTATGTCATGATGATGATAAATGGAACGGTGGAAAGTTGCATCGCAATATATCTCGGAATGGCTATGGAAATGCCATAATAGGTAGGTATGGTGGCTGTTTTGAGGAAGATATAAGGAGGTTTATGTGTGATAGAGCGTTCGTATCACGGGGTTTGGATGCACCGGCGGAGTTTGCACCAACTCTCAAGGTGAGAAAGGGCAATGCACGGTACTGAAGAGGCTAGCAATGGCGGAAAGGTAAAAGTGGGTATAATCCATGGACTCAACATTAGTCAAAAGAACTCATATACTTATTGCAAAAATTTAGAAGTCGTCAAAAATCAAGCACTACGCGCATGCTCCTAGGGGGATAGATTGGTAGGAAAAGACCATCGCTCGTCCCCGACCGCCGCTCGTAAGGATGCACAAGCCAGGTACACTTCATGTTTCAAATTTGTTACACAACTTTAACCATACGTGCATGCTACGGGACTTGCTAACTTCAACACAAGCATTCTTTAAATTCATAATCACCCAACTAGCATGACTTTAATATCACTACCTCCATATCTCAAAACAATTATCAAGTATCAAGTTGATCATAGCATCCAATTCACTTCCTATGATAGTTTTTATTATACCCAACTTGGATGCCTACCATTCTAGGACCAAATTATAACCATAGCAAATACCATGCTATTCTAAAAGACTCTCAAAAAGATATAAGTGAAGCATGAGAGACTAGCAATTTCTACAAAATAATTCACCACCGTGCTCTAAAAGGTATAAGTGAAGCACTAGAGCAAAAACTATCAAGCTCAAAAAGATATAAGTGAAGCACATAGAGTATTCTAGCAAATTATAATCAAATAGGCTTCTCCCAAAAGGTGTGTACAGCAAGGATGATTGTGGTAAACTAAAAAGCAAAGACTAATATAATACACGACGCTCCAAGCAAAACACATATCATGTGGCGAATAAAAATATAGCTCCAAGTAAAGTTACCAATGAACAAAGATGAAAGAGGGGATGCCTTCCCGGGGAATCCCCAACCTTAGGATTTTGGCTATCCTTGAATATCTTGGGGTGCCTTGGGCATCCCCAAGCTTAGGCTCTTGCCACTCCTTATTCCATAGTCCATAAAAAGTTTTACCCAAAACTTGAAAACTTCACAACACAAAACTCAACAGGAAATCTTATAAGCTCTGTTAGTGGAAGAAACCAAAACCACCACATAAGGTACTGTAATGAACTCATTATTTATTTATTTTGGTGTTAAACCTACTGTATTCCAACTTCTCTATGGTTTATAAACTATTTTACTAGCCATAGATGCATCAAAATAAGCAAACAACACATGAAAAACAGAACAGTCTGTAGCAATCTATAACTAACGCAAACTTCTGGAACTCTAAAAATCCTAACAAAATAGGAAGTATTGGAAAATTTGTTTATTGATCAGCATCAAAAAGAATCAATGCAAAATCACGTTTCTGTGATTTATTGAATTGTTTCTCGTGAGTGCAAAGTTTCTGTTTTTCAGCAGAATCAAATCAACTATCATCATAGTTTATCCTATAGGTTCTACTTGGCACGAACACTAATTAAAAGATAAAAACACATCTAAACAGAAAGTATATGCAAAAATTATTAAATAACAACAAGGAAAAATATTGGGTTGTCTCCCAACAAGCGCTTTTCTTTAAAGCCTTTTTAGCTAGGCATTGAGATTTCAATGATGCTCACATGAAAGACAAGAACTGAAGCACAAAGAGAGGATCATAAAACATGTGACAAACACAATTAAGTCTAACATACTTCCTATGCATAGGCATCTTGTAAGCAAACAAATTATCAAGGCAAGCAAAAGTTAGCATATGCAAGGATGAACAAAGAGATGATAGCAATCTCAACATGAAGAGAGGTAATCTAGTAACAAGAAAATTTCTACAACCATATTTTCCTATCTCATAATAATTACATGTAGGATCATAAGCAAATTCAACAAAATAGCTATCACATAAAATATTTTCAACATGATCCACATGCATGTGAAGTTGACACTCTTCCAAAATAGTGGGATTAACATTAACTAAAGTCATGACCTTTCCGAACCCACTTTTATCAAAAATATCATAAGATTGAACATACTCCAAATATGTGGGATCTAAAGTTGACACTATTCCAAACCCACTTTCAATATTATTGCAAACACTATTATCAATCTCATATTCATCATGGGGCTTAAATAAATTTTCAAGGTTATAAGAAGAATCACCCCAATCATGATCATTGAAACAAGTAGTAGACATAGCAAACCTAGCATCCCCAAGCTTAGGGTTTTGCATATTATTAGCACAATTGACATCAAGAGAATTTATAGGAAAATCATTGCAATCATGCTTTTTATTTAAGGAGTTATCGTGAATCTCTTCATAAATTTCTTCATCATAATTTTCAGGTTCACAAATTCTGAGCAAAGCTTCACAAAGATAATCTAGTGCACACAACTCACTAGCAATTGGTTCATCATAATTGGATCTCTTGAAAAGATTAGCAAGCGGATGAGGATCCATATATCTTAAGTTCTCTGTTTAGAAATAAATAAGCATCTATTCCAACCAAACGAGCAAACGAAAGGGCAAGCAAAAGAGAGAAGAGATTGGGAAAGAGAGGGAAAATAAAACGGCAAGGGTGAAGTGGGGGAGAGGAAAACGAGAGGCAAATGGAAAATAATGTAAATGCGAGGGAGATGAGTTTGTGATGGGTACTTGGTATATATTGACTTGAGCGAAGACCTCCCTGACAACGGCGCCAGAAATCCTTCTTGCTACATCTTGAGCTTGCGTTGGTTTTCCTTGAAGAGGAAAGGGTGATGCAGCAGAGTAGCGTAAGTATTTCCCTCAGTTTTTGAGAACCAAGGTATCAATCCAGTAGGAGGCTCCTCAAAAGTCCCACGCACCTACACAAACAAATAAAGAACTCGCAACCAACGCAATAAAGGGGTTGTCAATCCCTTCACGACCACTTGCGAAAGTGAGATCTGATAGAGATAGTATGATAAGATAAATATATTTTTGGTATTTTATAATATAGATGCAAAAAGTAAAGATGCAAATAAAAGTAGATTGAAAGCAAATATTATAAGAGATAGACCCGGGGGTCATAGGTTTCACTACAGGCTTCTCTCGAGATAGCATAAGTATTATGGTGGGTGAACAAATTACTGTCGAGCAATTGATAGAAAAGCGAATAATTATGAGATGATCTAGGCATGATCATGTATATAGGCTTCACGTCCACAACAAGTAGACCGACTTCTGCCTGCATCTACTACTATTACTCCACACATCGACCGACTCCTGCCTGCATCTAGAGTATTAAATTCACAAAGAACAGAGTAATGCATTAAGCAAGATGACATGATGTAGAGGGATAAACTCAAGCAATATGATATAACCCCCATATTTTTATCCTCGATGGAAACAATATATTACGTGCCTTGCAACCCTTTCTGTCACTGGGTAAGGACACCGCAAGATTGAACCCAAAGCTAAGCACTTCTCCCATGGCAAGAAAGATCAATCTAGTAGGGCAAACCAAACTAATAATTCGAAGAGACTTGCAAAGATAACTCAATCATACATAAAAGAATTCAGAGAAGATTCAAATATTATTCATAGATAAACTTGATCATAAACCCACAATTCATCGGATCTCGATAGACACACCGCAAAAATAGATTACATCAAATAGATCTCCACAAGAGAGGGGAAGAACATTGTATTGAGATCCAAAAGGAGAGAAGAAGCCATCTAGCTAATAACTATGGACCCGTAGGTGTGTGGCAAACTACTCACAACTCATCGGAAGGGCTATGGTGTTGATGTAGAAGCCCTCCATGGTCGATTCCCCCTCCGACAGAGTGTCGGCGAAGGCTCCAAGATGAGATCTCGCGGATACAGAAGGTTACGGCGGTGGAAATTGTGTTTCGGGTGCTCCCTGGATGTTTTCGGGGTACCTAGGCTTATCTAGGAGGAAGAAGTACGTCGGTGGATGCCCGAGGGGCCCACGAGACAGGGGGTGCGCCCTATAGAGGGGGAGCACCCTCCTATCTCATGGAGTCCTCGGCTACTTCTTGACTTGCACTCCAAGTCCTCTGGATCACGTTCGTTCCAAAAATCACGCTCCCGAAGGTTTCATTCCGTTTGGACTCCGTTTGATATTTCTTTTCTTTGAAATACTGAAATAGGCAAAAAAAGCAGCAATATGGGCTGGGCTTCCGGTTAGTAAGTTAGTCCCAAAAATGATATAAATGTGTAAAATAAATCCCGTAAACATCCAAAAGGGGTAATATAATAGCATGGAACAATCAAAAATTATAGATACGTTGGATACGTATCACGTGTCATATTCACATGTATAATGTGTAAGCTAAGGAGATGCAATTTAAAAAATTAGGAGCATTGATGAGGGATACACAAGAAAAGTAGTTTGATGTAAGAACATGGTTAATAGAAAGACGTAGTATGTACCAAAAACAGGAAGGCATGCCATATTCATAGGTATAATGTGATAACTAAGAAGATGCAATTTACCCTAATTAGAAGCATTACAAGGTAGACACCATATGCAACATGCAACCACATATCACACTGGCAAGTAAGAGCAAGCACCTGCGATGGTGGTGTGGGGGAATTGCGGTGATCAACTAGAGAGATACGTTGACTATCTTCATTTAGCCTTGCTGTTTCTTGAGAATCATGTGGGGAGGATGACACTGCACTCTTTAAACGAGTAGGGCATCTCACAGTAACCCACTCGGGTGATTGTCTCATCATAAGTGACCGACGAGGGATACAAAAGAGCATTACTTTGATGTACGAACATGGTTAATAGACATATGTAGTATGTATCAAAAACAGGAAGTCATGTCATTATCAAAGGTATAATGTGTAAAGTAAGAAGATGCAATTTAACCAAATTGGAAGCAATACAAGCTAGACTCCATATGCAACATGCAACCACATTTGACAGCGGGAAGTTAAAGCAAGCACCTGGGATGGTTGTGTGTGGCAATTGAGATCATCAACTGCAGAGCTACGTTTACTGTCTCCAACTGCTAACGCTGCACCCATTAGAGCGCTGAAATGCTTAGTGCTTATCTTCGAATTACACTGGAGCAACTTTTGTCTTTTCTTTTCTGCATTCATCAACACTGCGTTAGAGTCTGAAATACCCATGCATAAAAAAACAATAGTGTGAGTATGGGTGAAGTGTGTGCACAATTAGTATAGTGTAAAGGTAGCAGATAGCAGATCGGTGAGAAATAAATGACGGGAGACATATGATAGCTCTACAACATGCATGGCACACTAAATTACTACAGAATTCTTTGAAAATAACAGCCGACTGAAAGCAAATAGGTCAGTCCATTTTTTCTGCACCGTCCGATGTACAAAGAACGGGCAGATCGCCTTCATCTACCTCCAGCCAGTCAGTGTTGACGATCTTCCTCGAAATGCCAGCGACCACTGGCCCAGTATTCCTTCCCTTCCCGTGCCCTCCCCTCGACCTCACCGCACCGCTGTGCTTGGCACCGCCCCCCGGCCATCCATTCAAGCCCCGCCGACCTCTAGATCGGGCGCAAGCAGCTCCTGCGCCCCACACCCTTATGATAGACACCGATGCGCCGCTTCCCCGGGTAACAGGCAGACTAGGTGCTCCATGCGCCTAAGCGGGTGCTGCTTCTTTTAATTGAGGTTCGACTGACCCTGAATTGAAATCCAGGTGAGCTACTGACCTCTAGCAAAGGTGAAATAGTAAAAGCGAGGAAACCTTGTGCATTTAGTATCATGAAGAAGATGCAGTAAGAAGCGCTCAACTAGTTTCTTTTGTGGGATGAATACGGTGTGAGCAGAGACGTAAGATTTGCACGAATAAGGGAAGAGGAGTACCTCTTTCTGCTGGCAATGTTGTGTCCTCCTTCTGTTTTTCCAACGATCTTCTTGTTGTTCGCCGGAAACCAGAAGTTGTGGAGGACGTTGCAGCCTTGGACAAACCCATGGCCAAGTTGTTGAGTGTGGTGCGGTGGCCATCTGTCGGCGGCGGGGAAGTAGATCCGAGGCGGCGAACGACGGTGTAGAGGTAACAACTCCGGTGCGGTGGACGGTTGCGACAGTGGAGCCGCAGCAGTGAGGCGCAGGATGGCGTGGTCGGAGTGGTTCTGGTATGGCGCACGTCAGCGTCGGCATCGTGGAGGCAGCTCTGCCTCGGGTTCAGCTGCTAAGTCCTTGAGGGTGTTGCGGTTGCGGTTGCGTTGGCCGACGATGCCAGGGGTACCGGCTCCAGCATGATGGAGGAGGGAGGCGGTGGATTGGCCGCTATGGGGTGAAGGACGGAGGAGGCTGGGGTTTCGCGGCTGGTGGAGAGGGTGTTTTCATGCCCATGGAGTATGAATGGGGAAACGGAGGGAGGCGGGGAACTAAGGGGGAACAATATTTCGGTTTGAGACGCGCTTGTTTGAAATTTGGGGAAAGTTACAAACTTTGCCCCCATCTAAAATTTCGGACATATTGCGGGTTGGGGGTAGGACAGTCATGTCAGGTGTCCCAAATGTGGGTGGGATAGATTTCGGCCGAGCGCATGGGTGTTTAGGCGCCCACGGCGTATGAATGCTTCTAGGAGGCGGTTGAGACCGCGTCTTGGTGAAGTTACAAAACTACCTTGATTTAGACCTTTGGACATCGGGCCGATAGGCTACACGGGCCAGAGTCAGGACAGTAATTTCCTACCACCAAGCATTAGTCTCGCGCGGTTTCGGGTGACTAGAGGTCTATTTGGCGCTTCGTTCAATATTTGGGAGCAGAAGCATTAATGTTTTCGGTTCTCTTGAATTGAACTTTCAGGATTTGTCAAACTTCACAAATCTTTACTCTTGAAAATCCTAAAGCTATGATTATTTTGGACTGGAGGGGGTACATTTGAATATACATTGTACACGAGTATATATTAAAAAATATGCAACTTACCTCAGTTCATGCATGGTTCCAAATATAATCTCCTTGGTTGCAAAAAAGTTAGATATGCGTATGAATATATATATATAGCATGTTCAAACTCACAACAAAGATTTATGCCCCCTTTTACATATAATTTACAAATGCCATTATCTCGGGTTCAAATAGATGAATGCACTTCCTATGAATTCGAATCTTTGAAACCCCCTTTATGTTGAATTCGACATGTATTCTATTTCGTAGCTACCAATTTGGAATGTATCCATGCAAGTGACAAATGTATAAAGTGCTTCACACTAACAACATGGAGTGCACTAATTAATGTTTATATATGAATTGCAAAAGCATACATTGCCTCTATTTCAAACCGCTATCACTCTATGGATCGATAATATGAAATAGACACATGCACATGCTAGAATTCAATAGAGTATGGGTGTCTGATAGACCGATTTTTGTCCAGACGCAATTTGCAAAATTCATGATCTCATCCAAAAATAATAATGTTATTTATATTTTAATTTAATGCGCAGAACCGCCTTTTACACGTAGATGCACTATGCCTCGGCCTGTTCTCACAAACACGTTATATATCTCTCTATCTAACGCCTAAGTGCACACACTTTATATGCATCGACATTTCTCTTTCACACATGCTCACAATCTCTCTCAGGGTGTCGGGTTGTCTCACACACATGCTCTCTCTCTTTCTCTCTCTCTTTCTGACTACTATGTACCACTCTTTTCACTAATCTCAGTTTGAAAACACTATTTCTCTCACATGCATATATACACACACACGGTCTCTACTAGCCCTCTATACGCACATATATGTGCCTACATGTCTCCCGCACGCACATTATCTTTAGGCCTCTCTCGCACACATTGCCCCCCACCCCCCGACACACCTCTCTGTTAGTAGTCGGCAGATATGATTTCATCATATCATTCAGTAGGATATCCCTGGCTATTAGGCTGGAAGGTAATACGAGGCAAAGTTTTACCCTAGTTTGGATCGGGCCCTTGCAGTTGAAGAAAGAGCCTACTCCTGGTACTGTATATTAGTGATAGGGGTGTGTACAAAGTACATGTGAATACTAGGCATTGTGCGTGTGTGTATACTATCGACGAACTAGTCCCCAAGCTTGTATAACATACTAGGGGCCTAGGGTTACAAATCATATATAGTCGGCTTATCACCAGTGGGGATAGAGTCCTCCGTGACTCTGGTAGCTTCGTGTTGTACGCCGAGTCCTCCACATGGGTCTTCGTATAACAAGTCTCGGTCCAACCTATATGTGGTGCGGGATGGAACCGACCCATGAGTCTTCATGTTGACCCAACACAACTAGAAATGATGTGCCCACCACACCACACACGCAATCGGCCACTAAGAAAATAAGCATATACAATAGTACAACGGTATCTAGCTCATGATACGTCTCCATATTTTGTTGATGACACTGACAGACTTTGCATTTGATGCGTGCTCCGTATTTTGTTGACGACACTTATGGTGATTGTGTTTGAAGCGAAAGCACGATATGGTCACTTGACTTCATAATAAGCTCATCATGGTCACCACATACATTTTGTCGTGCTAACCAACATGTGGTTGGATGGTTAGGAGGACAGTGGTTTCTCGAGCCCACCAAGGTTAAAGTCCCGGTGCTCGCATTTATCTTGTGTTAATTTTAGTATTTTCCGGCGATGTACGTTTAGTGGGAGGAGACGTTCCACTCGACTACGAGGCACCTATGGTGACTTCGTAAAATCTCAAGATCATATATGCTGGCCCACTCTCTCGAAGGTGCTCATAGGGGTAGGGTTCGCGTGTGTGCGCTTATAGCGGTGAGTGCTTGCGCGTATATATGAGCCCTTGCGTCTGTACTGTGTTAAACAAATACATGTCATGATTATATGGTCACTGGCTCACCCGTACAACTCCGTATTTTGTTGATGACACAATCAATTGACTAGTCAAACGTTCCACGCGGCGCAACTAGTGTTGCACCATCGGGGCGTGTAACCGGTGGGCCCACCTATCAGCCCGTATATGAAAGAAAGAAATGGTAGTTTGAGTATGTACCGTGTTAATAAAATAGGAGTACATTTTAGGGTGATCATACCGTCATTGGCTCACCATACAGCTCCGTAATTTGTTGATAACACGATCAATTGACCAGTCAAATGGTCCACATTCAGCAGTGCACATTACCATACGGCCCACCCGTTAGCACGTATATGAAGGACAGAAATGGTAATAAATTAGTGGTCGGTGGGTATTTGAAGTCGTGAGACCTTTGGTTGGCAGTCGCCGGTGGTTGGGGGGCATTGATTGGGCGGTGGGCTGGGGATCGCCGGAGAAAAAGCTCGGCGCGGGGGGGGGGGGGGGGGGGGCTAGATGGATGGTCGGTGCGGCGGCGGATCGCGGTAGGGAGTGGTCTCAGGGAGGGCAGACCGGCGAGGCGGCACGGGCGACGGGGGCTGGCGGTTCGGCCGGTGGTGGCTGGCGGCTCAGGGGGGTGGAGTTTGATGATAAACTGGAGGCCCTTGATTTCGTATCCAACGGCTGGAAAATCTAATGACCACAGATGAAAAAGTCAGTCGACTGACGTGTAGCCTCACCCCGCACGTACACATGCACGCATGCAAGACACACATGCATGCAGGCGTGCAACACTGACAGGCACACATAACGTACACACGCACGCATGCTGGCGTGCAACACTGACACGTACACATGCACTCCCGAACACACGCACGTATGCACCCATGCATGCAACACTGAAACATACCCTTGCACGCACGCAACACTCGCACGCCTGCATGCACATAGCACACAACGCAAGACACACGCTCAACCTATACGTGCATGCACACTTTGTTAAGGACATGGATTGTTACGGGTATTAATCAATCTTATCTGTGATAAGCAGAACATTGATGTTTGCAGCGGTCTTTATGAATCACAACATATCGAATGGGCTATCAACATAGTAGGCTTATCTACATGAAAAAGATGACATCACACTCAATGAACAATCATCGGTTTATGAAATGCCCGCTTCTGACCGCCCTGGCCCACCAAAGGTTCCTCTGCTGTGCGCTGCCTGCGTTGGGTCACTGACATGCAGGCCATGCACCCAAAGAGCCCACACGTCAGTGGAGAACAGCGCGGTGTCCTAGGTCAGAGTCGAGGGCGCCACTCGCTGCACGCCCGACTGAACACGCCTCAGTGCCACATTCAAACGCCTCCATGAAACCCGCCCGTGTGGAAGCCGAGAAACCCACTCTGGACACACGTCCATTCATGACCGGGCCGGCATTAAATGCAACGCCGGCCGAGCTCCTCCCGTCCGCCGTCTATTTAATCTCCTATTTAAACGAGGCCAAATGCCGACCAAGAATCGCACACCTCCGCCGCTCCCCTATCTCCTCCACCATTTTGTCCACTCTTGCAATGGCTTACGAAGAGTAGTTATTCCGCATCCAAGCCGGCTAGGTAGCCCGCCGAATACGAGCTATGCAGCTCGCTGATCCACCTCCCTCCCCTCGCCCGACGGAGCCAGTTGCCGCCCCAAGCTGGCGCACGGTTCAACAACTCGCCGCTCCAGGCCAGCTCGACGAGGAGCGGTGCACGGGCGTCATTGCTGCCGTCCACGCCGCTGCCTCGTACCGCATCTCCCGTTTCTATGGCCAAGACTCCCATGCCGGCGGCCGCGCCATGCAAGCAGCGACAGAAGACGGGTGTGCGGAGAGCGACGAGTCGGTGGCCAGCGCCTCCGCGTCCGCCGCCATCATCGAGGAGAAGTAGAACACGGGAGGCTGCCGCCGCTTGGGTCCCATGAAGTCCACCGCGGAGGCGACGCCGGCGTACACAGCAGGTGTCTTGCCAGATCCTTTTGTTGTGAGGACCTTCGTCGACCCTGCATGGGCTTCACGGAAGAGGGGAATGTTAGGATGAACTCGAGCCGGTGCCGGCAATGGCTTAGTAGTGGCCGGTGATGAACTTGAACCGGTATCGACCACCATCATCCTCGGCACCAGCCAATGATATCAGTTGGGCAGTGGGGAAGCGAGCCGTCCTTTGCGCTGAAGCATATACCTTCAGGGCTGTCGGCAGTCCGGTGATCATGCTGCCGGACATGAGGAACACAAATCGATCGGCGGGCGACCATTTAGGCCAGGTATTATATACATGTGCTGTCCAGAACTAGCACCGCATAGTTCATTTGAATGTAATGAAATCCATCATGTTTGTATGAAAATCCGGTATTTTATATGATTTCCGTCGTTGTTTATATGAAATATCAGTTTGTCTACGTGTTTGCGTGAATTTTGTCCGGTTGGTTGAGTTGTTGTGATAATGTGTGCGGCTACGGTTGGATGGCGTAATTTGCGGGTCGCCGGTCGGTCTGCGGGCGGCTCGGGCGGCATTGTGGGACAAAAAAAACATAGCTCGTGCGAGCTCGTCTCCAACGTGCGCGCTGGAGGATGCATGACAGCATGAGCACCCGATCCATTCCTCGTTCATCGGTGGCAAAGGCACCGGTGGACAAAAGGGTCGCCAATATTTTGGCTACCCCGGGCAAGATCCAAACAACCCCTCCCAACAGATTCAAACCCCTAGCTCGCCGTGGAATTTTGCCATGTGTTGTTTTCATGGACTAGCAAGATGCATGTGCATTGCACGGAACATCAAGATGCATTTTTTTACAAACTCTCGCATGCATGCAAGGGATAATTAATGTCCTCCTTTGCTAGTACCATGAGGCAAACACCATTAATATTGCATCGATTAGTGTTAGTGGCCTTGTATATCTGCAAATTGTAATTTTGATAGTGGCCCCTTGTATATAAAAATGGAGGGAGAAAGATGAGAGATAAGGTGAGGAGGAGTTGGGCGTGGTGGTGACTGGTGGTCGGACTAGGCGGAGGCATGGGGATGGACGGCGCAATATGTCTAGATTTGTATCTCTCTCACACACACACCCACATAGGTGGGGGACGTGCATGAAGAGAAGAGGTGCACGCACGGCGCACGTACTCCTGTCTGTTTCCCAACCACACCCGCGCGGGTACACGGTGGAGCTCATTTCTGTATGAAAAGGAAGACGACGTGGTAATTTGACACGTGTACTGGTTGTCCACTTGGTGGAGGGAGGATCGTCTACCACGGGTGAACAAACAAATTGCGACTTGACGTGTTATGTTAAAAAAAGAGGCAAACCATGTGGGGCCTACCTTAGAGGCAAGGCTCTATACACTGGAGTACTTTTGATGTGTCCCGTGAACTCGCAGAACGAGGAGAAGCTTGCTTAGTACGCCGTCTCCCCCGCCCCACGGGCGTAGTGGCTCGCAGGATGAGGTGAAGCTTTCTTACGAGTAGTAGTAGTACTACTCCTACTACTGTACGCCTTACGCCCGCTCCCTCGCCCACGCGCGTGGTGGCTCACAGCATGAGGAGAAATTTTTACTACTCCCTCCGTTTACTCCTCGTCCCTACTACGTACCTTGGTTAGTACTCCCTCCATTTCCTTATACAAGGACACTATAAAAATACATTTTTCATCTATACAAGGCCACAAATAGTAATCGAGACAAAAGTTACTACTCCCTCCTTTCCAGTTTATGGCTCAATTTCAAAATCTCTCCAACCAAGGTAGATAGTGAGTGGTCGAATTAATTTTGTAGTTTGCACAAGTAATTAGTACGCTCATTTTTCTCAAGAAGTTATGTTTACTGAGGCATTAATTAGAACAAATGCATGAATGACCACTAAATTTCCATGAACTTCTACATGCATTGGTTAGTTTCCTCTTGACACTACTTGCGTCGGGTGATCTAACGCACCTCAAAATCCAACATGTAATGGTACTACTACTAGTATAGTAGAATTGAGACTTATCAAACAGAAAAATGAATGTTTTTAGATGAGCCCTATAAACCGGACTTATCAAACAGAAAAATGAATGTTTTTAGATGAGCCCTATAAACCCTAGTGGGTACGTACTCCATAAAAACAGATTTTTCCAAAACTAAGTCGCTCCCTTTCATGAATTCTATAGTATACTCCTCCGTCGACGCTCCCTTTCATGAATTATGTACTTCCTGTCGCCGACATGTGGGACATATAGCAACCGAGTCGACATGTCAAGCACCAAATAACAGTGCAGAACAGCAGGGGGGACGCACCCCACTCGTACCGGCCCAGTAGTAGTAATGAGCAATGAGACATCAAATCACAATGCCGCACCTTCCCAGACGAACGAAGCAACCATTATTTCAGACTTCGGTTCGCCATCATCTCAAACCACATAGTATTACTTCTGCCTTAAGAGGGACACGTGCATCGCCTCGGTACATCATGACACGTGGGACCGCATGACAGGCCATGCTCCCCCACCGATCGCTCGGTAAAATCACCTCATTTTTACTATACTTCATCCGTATCGGTTTACTACATGGCGTGCACGTCGTTCTAGGTTGAGAATTTAACTGGCTATATATGTGATGAACAATACTCTAGCCTTTTAAAAAATCTATAGTTTTGTACAGTAGTACTATCGATGGATTGCGCCATGGAGCAAAAATTGAAATTAAAAAAAAGGTGGTACATATAGAGAGCGCTCGTTGCCAAATTATGCATATAGAACTATTAAAAAAGCTAGTACATGCTTAATTGGGGTGCTAAATTCTATAAAGAAATACTAGTAGTATGTACATACTGAAGAGTTAAAGTAACAAGAAGAAACATAACATAGTTCTGTTGGGGGCTCAGCACAACACACCCCTCAAATTAAATTAAGCACATCTGAAATTAAACTATGCAACTAATCCGATAGACACTGCATTAGAACCACCATGAGCAACGATACTGACACCTTACTCACTTGGAGTCCTCGTCCACGTCCTCGACTTCGTATTTGTCCCTCTTCCTCTTGGCCGAAACTTCTTTGCTTGAACCGCACACTTGGCTCTTGCTCTTCATCCAACCCTTGTAGATATTGAAACAAAGGTAGCCATCCATTGCAGTGTAGTGGATGTGGTCTATATCTAGTACATTCCGCTGCCATGCATGACGATGAAACGTGTAATGAGGTTTCTCCAGTTTATGGTATGAAGGATGAACCATGGCTCCTGCCAGGGTCAGCATTGAAGGCTGACGAGAGGGCAGCAACCGACTCTTCTGGAGGTCGAAGGGGTTGCCTACAATGAGTCCTATCCGACCCAGGACTTTTTTGTCGTTCTTAAAGTCTACAGTAACAAATTTCATTGTTTTGTCCTTGAGGAAGTTCTTAAAATCATGGCACTCAACGTCGGCATGGCATATGTGCTAGACCAAGCAAACGTTATGTAGGCAAACCTGGATCACGGCGGGCTTCTTCCTCTCTTCGTCCTTTAGATTCTTCTCTCATCCCAGGACTGTGTTGTACTCAACATCTAGCCCAGCGACCCACTCATCATCTGAGTTTTCGAACATGCGTTTGAAGCGAGAAAGGCATCGTTTCACCGTCGCAGAAGAACGGGTGTAGATGACATCGAACTCATCGCCAGTGATGGTTCTAACCTTGTACTCACCGTTGACCGTGGAGATTTGGGACGCCATGGATTTGGGAGGAGGGCTAGGATTAGTGGAACTGCCGTAATGTGAAAGGATGGGATGACTAGGAGCGAACCGCCATAATATTGAAGGACGTGCGGGGATGAGTAGGAGCGAACTGCCAGCATGCGAATGGCAGGGTAGTGGCTTTCCATTCTCCCATGATACGGGCTTCCGAGAGCCCTTGGATCTGGGATCGAACGGTTGCATGGCGTGATTCTAGACCTATGGGTTAATATCCTATCCTGGAGGGTTATTCTGCAAATTTTCAGCAACTTAGCATGCGACCGTTTGATCTCAGATCCAAGGGCTGCCAGCAGCCCGTATCATGGTCGCGCCTACCACGAGCATCGCGTCGCTCGCGCGGTCGCGCCCTTGGAGATTTAACACGGTGCGTTAGGCTATCTGATGTCGGCATGTCATACATAGTCATCACTTAGTCACTCATACTATAACAAGGTTGGCTATAAGGTTGGCTATAAGTGTATTTTTTTTACTTCTCTCTATCTCTTTCTTCGTACTCCCTCCGTCCCATAATATAAGAACATTTTTGACACTAGTGTAGTGCCAAAAACGTTCTTATATTATGGGACACGGGGAGTACTAGTATTTATTGCATTTTCCAAGGAGTGACCTCTTCCAATGAAATGGTGTGCTTATTAGTTTTTCTTGCTAAGTTTGCTTTATTTAATTATCTATAGACTCAAAATTGTCTTTTCACCTAGGTATACGCGCTTAGCACCGTTTCTTCCTTGGGTCATCAAACTAGTCTCTCTCTTCTTGATTAACTTGCCACATCAGACTTTATGCCTATGTGGCAAGCTTAGCACCTGTAGGAGCAAGTAAGTACAATAGTGCGCTTTACATGGCATTTTTGCATATGTGGAGGAAAGAGAGGCAAGGAAAAAGTGGAGAAGTGGGCTCTCATGCAAGAGCCAGCCTCTACTACATGGTGGAGCATTGGGAGAGGCACCTGTATGGAGGTGGTCAGGAATCGGGAGACTCACACCGATCGTAGTGCCGCAGTTAAAATGATAATGGCAAGTCAAATCACGGGGCCCCACCTGTCCAGCAGTAACTCGCTGTCAAATCACACATCCCTACGTTTGCAGCAGCCTACTTCCTCGTCTTCTCGCGTCTCTGTTGAACCGACTAGGCGGAACTGCCCCACCGCCTACCACGCAGGAAAAGCCCCGCCCTTGACTTTTAAATACAACTACATCCGCTTAAGAATTCAATGATATACTTTTTGTGACATAGTAACTCATATTTAGTTAGTCAAATGGATGACCTAGAACTACGTGCAGGCCCTATAAACCAAGACTCCTAAAAATAAAAAACCGAGACGGAGACGGTAGTTCAGCACGTAACTTTTTAGATCAATATAGTCGGGATTCACCAAGGAGCAAAACCAAGTGGTAGGCTGCTCCTGTCATGTTGGCGTAGCAACTCAAGCAGGGTCAGTCCGCACACGAAATGGCGACACACTTAATAGGACCCCTTTGGCCAACATGTGGCTCATCCACCGTCTTGTTCCACATGCGATGCACCAAATTACAGTTCGAAGCAGTGGTTGGAATTGGAGGCACCCCGGTTATAGCGCCGCAGTAGTAGAAAATGAGCGATGAGGGGTCAAATCACAAAGCCCCACCTTTCCCGCATTAAGCTGGACGGACGAAGCAACCATCATTTCACTCTAGGGCGCAAGAGCATAAAGAAAAGAGAAAACAATGATGCGTGCGACAGCTACCTAGGGCACCCTAGGGTAGGGGTCTCCACTTTTCTATTGAATATACGCTAATGTTTATTTTCCTTTGAAATTAAGGGAGTATAGGAATCCATTCATATGAACCAAGTGGCTCTAAAGCCATAGAAATGATATCATGTTTATTTCCTTTGCAATGTGGAGTATATGAATCTATTCCTATGAACCAATTGGCTCTAAAGGAAAAAATCCTATAAAAATCATATCATATAGAGTTCCTATGATATTCCTCAACACTAAAGGATGGTTGAAATTGCTGCGGGTGATACGATGGTCTTTCTTTGTAGACTCCTCACCCATCTTTATAGTTACCTCTCGAAGATGAATGAAATGATATATACAGGGTATTCTACATGTGCAATTTGGAACACGAAAACTTGGTAAAAGTTTGCGAGGTTCGAATTTTCAATAAAGCTATATGCACTGCATTTCGGAAAAGAGGGAGCATACTGCAGTTGCTAACACTCACGTGGAAGATTTGTGTGTAGGAGGAGTGGCTATTCTGTTAAATGACATGGCAAAACTGAAACTGTCGGATGCCGATCTAACGGTTCTTACGGCGTTCGTCAGGAAAAGGCTTGTGGCGAACGTTTGTTGGATAATGATTTACGGACACATGCATTGCATTGATACGTGCCCCCCTCTCTCTCACGCACACGCACCCTCACGAGTCATGGCTCTCCCGAGTCCTCTCGCAGACTCGCATGTCGCACCCACCATCTATCTGCAGGTAGACGTCACACACATATGTGCTCTTCACACCCTACCCTCAGAACTTCTAAAAAAAGACGTCGCGCACATTTTATTTTAGCTCACACGTCACACACTTATATTATTACTCTTGCGGCAAACGTTCTTTGGGCATAGTATATTGTACTCTCACGAAGAGAAGCAGTGCACGCACGCACTAGTTCTCTCACACCCACTCGTGGGTACACGTAGGAGCGCATTTTTAAGCTGGTACAACAAAATCCCTCCACCATATATAAAAGCAGGAGCCTTAGCGCTTGCTTTACTAGGGTTCCTCTCATTCACTCTCTCATGCTCTCCAGATCTAAGCAAGACATAGGTGGCCATACTCTCTCTCAGCTCACGGCTGGTCACAAATCCGGCCGGACAACCTCAACCGGGGCAGGGGTGTAGGTGCATCGTTCACGCTGTTGTCAGCGGTGAGGGAGGAGACCAACGGCTGCCCGCGCATCCTGATCGGCGGCCGTGCCATTCTCTCCGAGAGAGCATCGGCTCGGGAGGGCCTCCGACCCCTTCTTCCTCCCTGCGGTATTGTGGCCAAGATGCGGCCTCCCGACGCCGTCTTTGCCACATGCCGACGACCCTCAGGTATATATTCCTTCGAAACCTGCCTTGCTCTACTGCCCCAGCTCCCTTCATGTGGATCCTTTTCTACTTTCGTCCGTTGTTCCAAAGCCACCTAGACTTCTACTATTATTAGAGGTAAAGCTAGTTCATACGGTCGACTCTAAGTGTTGGTTCAAACAGGGAAGAAAGTGGGAAAGGTGTGGCATGAATCTAGGACTTGGTTCTAAGAGGAAACAGGGGAAAGTAGTAGGTACTTGCTGTCCCTACGCCCATATCACTACCGTTAATGTAAAATCACATGAAGCATTAAACAATGCCACCTAATATCACTATAAGTAATGGTCTAGTGCCGTCGATAAATTGAAGCAATGCCACCACTATTTTATGAAGTGCTTCCGTCTTGCTTTATTTCCCATGAATTGTGTTTTTGCAGTTACACTTAAATCTCACACTGCTAACATTGCTTCATCCCAGTGGAACTGCACAAATTTGATTGCACATTTACTGACCATGTGCTACTCTCATGACAGTAATACTAATGCTATTATTCTGCATGTTAATCTAGTGGCATTGTTGATGTGATGTGATGCTACTTACTTAAGGACTCTTCATACTGTCAATCTAGTGCCAATTATAACACAATAGATGTTGCTGTTAATCATACGCCACTGCAAATATCTGTCACTGTTTAAATAACCGTATTTCGTATTTGCACAAATAGGGATGTGTGTCTCCATATCGTTTCGGGATGTCTGTCTCCGTATCGTTTCTATCCGCACATTCAAAAGCACACACCTTAGTTTTAGTACAACTGCGCAAAATGAGATGGCTATCCCTCATTGCCGTCATCTAACCTCCCGTCTTCAAGTTATCCCTACATTGGCAGTAACAAAGGTAGGATGACCAACGCAATCTAAAAGAAGTTGATTCATACATTTTACTTCCTGATTGCAATGCAGGGATGAGCGAAAACAACTGCATCCTAGTCCAGAATGCACTTTCTACCAGTTCATCCATGGACCGAGGACTAGCTGGCACGACTGCATGGTGGTTTTTTGGACAGGTGCATGGACAAGAGGCATTGTGGTCTGCTTATTTCTGCAAATAGCGGTGCCTAAATTTAGTGGAATGCACAAGAATTTCACCTGGTCAGTACACTACATGGTTCAGTTCAGCATTCCAGCTGAGACCACAATTATAATTGGTTATTCTGGAATGAGAGAACCTAACCCTGGATGGTGGCAACAAGAAAAAACCAGAGTGAACTCCAGGAAATTTAAGCCTGCCGGGAGGCCCTTTGCTCAGAGAAGCCTTGCTTGTTTTTTCCTGATTTGTAAACCTTCTCACAACTTTGTCTTTTGTTGTGAACTAGGATATGTTTGTTATGTTCTATGAATCATTGAGATGTATAAAATTTCTTAACTTATGCTTTTCAAGTTTTTTATGAAGACGAGTTTAATGTGAGTGTTCCACATGAGCACTGGACTAGCGTGTGAACGTTTGGAATTTATTACATTGTGGCCTCAGTTAACTACATGAATCACTGTAACTAGATACATAGTTGCTTATATGTCAGACAACAGATTGTTGATTGTTAGCTGGTCGATAGCCTAGTGTTAAAGCGAGCTGAGCCAATGTGTCGTGGTTTGCACAACTACTTACAAGTGGGGTAGCACCAACAGTGTTTAAAAGTACTTATGTATACGTCGGCGCACAGTTCTCGAATGAGTGCTCTATTTCATCAAAACACACACTGCTTGTATGATAAACCGTGACAACTTATGTCTTACCATGCCATATTCATGAAAAAACTAGTGAGGACACATCTGTTTCGGCAACAATTATGATGGTTCTCACATGATTCACGGGCACACAAAAGTAGCAGCAGTTCCCATAGACAAATTCAAACAGACTACTAGCCCTAGAGGGGTCGATAACAGGCAAGGTTCGGATAATTAGACACAATCCAAACTACTATTAAACACTAACTGGGGTAACTATTTCATGCCTGGATCTAATTTGGGCTGGACACAAGACGGACCTTGCCATGAACATCATCGAGGACGTCCCGGAGCAGCTCAATCCTGTGAACCTTCATGAAGACAACCTTGTGGCCTTGCCACTGATAAACTTGTTTGTGGAGGCATGCCACATCATTTTCCTGCGTAAGCTTGACAAGAATAGTATGCCTCACAAACGAAGGAGTAGCTTTGAACTTCTTGTGCTTTAGTACACCCTGGAAAACACGCCTGACAATAGTGAGGCTGGAATACAACTCTTCATCGGTATAAACGCAAATAGCTTCCAGGATTCAACAGCCTAAGAACACTGTTTTCCCAGTGTGTATTTTCAGGTCATCTGCCTCATAGCGAGTGACATGTACAACCACACAATCCTTGTCTGCATCAGGGCTCTAATTGAAATAGAAACAAATTCTGAATTACTTTTCAGTATAAGAAACACAAGTTATTTAAACCACTATGTATAGCATGGCATCGAAGCTAATACAATTTTGCATTATTAATAACCACATACTTAGATGAAAAACCACAATCGAGATCGGCAAAGAAGAAAATCACCTTGGGCAGCTCAGCAGGGGGGGGACACATCCTCGAAGGGGGAAAACTGCTCCTACGGTGCCACGGGGGCTGTAACCTCAAACGGGGCGTTGACCATCTCAGTAGTGGCTGTGAGCGTATCTAGGGTCGGCTCGGTGGCTGCCTCCATCTTCTTGGAGCTCTCTGTCTCGTGGGGATCAGCCTCCCGCGTCTGCTCCAATATCGGTAGATCTTTGCCTGGTTCTCCTTGGTCCATCATGAAACTGATGAATACTAGGAGACCACTGAAAGGAAAACACAATCGCAATGACAATGAAACAAAAAAGAGAGTGAGGATCGGTTACTGCTTTGCAAAAGTTCTTTTTTTTCTCTGAACGAAAATATACCAACATCACGGATCCGCTTACCGTCCCTTTGTTGGGAGAGAAGAACAGTGGCAGATGCGAGTGTTGCCTTTCTTGAAGACGGTGAGGGAGAAAGGGATTCAGCGAAGAGTGAAATGATGCTTGCTTCGTCCGTCAAACTTAGACTGCGGGGAGGTGGGGTTTTGTGATACGACGGCTCGTTATTGGCACGCTACGACCGGGGTGACTCTCCACCTGCATACTGCCTTCTAATTTGGTGGATGGCATTTAGGCCCGCGCGCTGCATGGCCCGCATGTCAGTGAACAAAAGTATAATGGCATTCAGTATAGGGAGACGTTTCAATGACCTAGGAGGAGCCAGAAGCGGTAGAGTGTCTCCATTGTACTAGTAGTAATTGTTTTTCTGGGTAGCTATAGATTGTCTCCACTGTACTAGTAGTAATTGTTTCTCTGGGCCCAAGACAAAACAGCCCATACACACTAGTAAATAGTAAAATCAATTCAAAAGCCCATATATTTACTGAATGAGAGGCACTACCCACACCCAACACCCCCCCAAAACCTGGGTGCTCTTCTTCCTCCTCGCTCCCACCCACCTCATGTCAGCTCGCTCCACTCGTACCCCCAAATTCCTCACCTCACTCCTACAAAAAACCCCAGCTCCCCTTCTTCCTCACTCCTAGAGAAAACCCCCAGCTCTCCTTCTTCTTCGCTCGCACTACAACTAGGCTCGTCATTTGTTACTCTGCTCAAATCCATGAGCGCGACGCGACGCCTCGAGGAAAATGGAGTCGGCTGACCCCAGCGCCAAGAAGATGAGGCTCCCGCCAGTGGCGATGCCTGTTGTAGATCCCGCACCCAGCAGCGCGGGGAGAAGAGGAGACCCTGCCCCCATCAGATCCCAAAAACCCATAGAATCTCGGGTGGACCGCATCAACAATCTCCCGGATGCCATCCTTGGGGAGATCATCTTGCTTCTCCCCACCAAGGATTGCTGCCGCACCCAAGTCCTCTCAATTCGGTGGCACCCTCTATGGTGCGTCGTGCCCCTTAATCTTGACTGTCGTCGGCTATATCTCTTCAATGATTTTGAAATCCCCAGAGCCATCATCTCCTCCCACCAGGGCTCCGTTCAAAGCCTCTGCATCCCGTCATGCTACCTGAGCAAGCATACCATGCCCTGCATGGTGGACACCTGGCTGAAATCCCTTGAATTCATAGAACTACAGCTGCTTGAGTTCTACTATTCCCCTGTAAATCACATACCACATACCGAACACCATGAACTTGTGCCCTCAGCACCGATGTCCATCTCGCGATTTTCCTCCTCTCTCCACACCACCACCTTTGCGCTGTGCTACCTACCAGACAATCTGGTACTAAACCTTTGACTCCCATTTCTCAAGAAACTTTCACTTGTGCGGGTTCGTATATTGGAGGCCTCATTGCACAGCATCATCCACTCCAGTTGCCCTGTGCTGGAGTGCTTGGTGCTTGTTTTCACAGTTAGAATCGGTTGTCTCCAAATAAAGTCGCCTAACCTTGTAAGAATTGTAATTTCTTTTGATGGAAGGCAGCTCATCATCCAAGATGCCCCTTCACTTCAAAGGTTGATCCTTGATTCTAGTTATTCACCGTTGCAAATAACCGTCCTCTTTGCGCCTAAAATGGAGACCTTGGGTGTAATACATGATCTCTGTGCTCATTTCAATATGGTGTTTGGCTCCACAGTTCTCTTCAGGTACTTTATATTATCATCTACACTTGTAACCATAAGCTGCATTTAAAATTTATGCGCATAAGTTATATATCATCTTGGAGTACACATTTTGTACTAATATTATGTTCTATGCTCAATGAAGAGTTTCTCCATGGATGGCCTATCAATGGTGCTGGATTCTGTCAAGATCTTATATATCCAAATGAATAGTTTTGATCTGAATAAGATTATTGGCTTGCTGCAATGCTTTCCATGTTTGGAGAAGTTGTATATAAAGGTGATAATCTCACGCACATTGGAAGCCCGCATATAGTGTACTAGAATTAACCGTTCAGTTGTTGCTCTTTCGACACTCTTCTTTTAGACCTTAACTGTTTTCAATCTTCATGTCTATTTAGGCAACAGGATGGGGTAAGAAAGTTAGAACCAATCGGTGGATTCGTAAGCATCGGTATTTTCTCACTTCTCATGAGATTCGATTGAAGACAATAACGCTAGAACGATATGTAGCCAACCGTGCAAACACTAGATTTGTCACATTCTTACTGTTGAATGCGAGGTTACTATTGTCCATCAGGCTTATGTTTATCAGCGGCATGGTTTTGATGGATGGGTATGTCGAAGAGCAAAAAAAGGAGTTTCAGGTGGGCAAAAGAGCTTTTGAACGTGTCGGGCTTCTATTTACAACATATTGTTGTCATAATCCAGTAAACTTTACGACCCAGGATGTTCATTCTATGGACCTGACCGATCCATTTGACTGTGACTGCCGAAAATAGTGCTGGAGTTAGATGTTGTTGCCCTTTTCAATCTGGGTTTTTTGTAAACCTGATGAACAATTAACCCTTGTGCTTTTGTACAGTTTGTAAGTTGGAGTTAGATGTTCCTGCCCTTTTCAACTCGGATGTGACTGTCATATTTTCTTTGAAACAAGGCAAATGGCTTGCCATTCGTTTAATTTAGAGTGAAATATTGTAACAAATCCCAACCAAGGGAAATAACATCACTCTCGCCGGCTGCTTGAGCTCACTGTGCATTACAGAAGCCAAGTGATTAGCCCCCACCAGCACCCACAAACTTATTTCAAACTAGCACATCAAATGGGCTATAAATTTTCATAGGAAAGGCTGCATGACCGTGACAGATTTGGATTCTGACATTTGGGACCCGCGAGGAAATAGCCTATCCAAGGTGGTGTCGACTTACTAGCCAGTCAACAAACGATTCTGCCTACCAGCCGTTGGATTGACATCCAACATCTGTTGTGTATCTTCTATCTCTTGTCTTCTTCTTCCTCCAGCCGCCCAAACCAAACCACCCCGCCGGCTCCGCCTGCTCCCGCCTCCCATGGCTAGCTGCGCCTCCGCCGCCCTACCGTACGTACCCTCCAACGTTGGCCAGTCCCTCCCTCTATTCCCCCACATGTCCTGTTATTTTCCGGTGACGTCAGCCCCAACACGCACCCGTGCCCGAACCAGTCAACCCTCGTACCCCCCCCTCCGCCTGCGTCTGGACCGGCACATCTTCCACGGCTCCTGTTTGTTCCGTCCGAGGCCTCGCCGTCGTCCTCTGCCTTGCGGCCTTGGTTTGCTCGCCGTGCGCGGTGCGCCGCCCTCTTGCGTTGTCAACGTCGTCAACAACCGAGAGGAACAAGGAGATGATTGTACGTGGAGAGGATGACAGTAGGGACCCACCAGCGTCATGGCAGTACGCAAGCAAGTGCCTCTATATTAGAAGCCCCAAAAAATGGTTCCTCCTAATGGTTGGACATCTGGGGCTCACGCCATTGTCAAGGTAGTCAATAAACGAGAGAATTACACTACGAGCGGCTGACACCAGGGACCCAGCAGGTCGCGCAGTTTTTTTAGGAACAAGCAGTTGTTATTTATACTAGTTTTAGCGACGGATCAGGGTAACAACGGGGCTGTGCGGGGGCTGTGGCCCGTCTAGCCAGGGTTTTATTTATATTTACCACATCATGAGCCCAGTTGTGTTTTTTCTTGCTGAAGATGGCTAGCCCATTTCTATTTTTTTAAAGAAATACCCAAACAAGGCCTACTTGCTTTATCGGCCCCGCTGGGCTGCAAATCTTTCAAGACAAGGAGAGTTTCATTCGGTTTGCCCAGAAATGGGTTGTACATTTTTAAAACACATCAAACCGGGAATTAGTTTCAAATTTTTTTCATTACAAGATTTTAAATTCAATTGATTTTTATGCGTGCACAATTATTTGGATTTTATATTTATATAAATTATTTTTCAAAATAGTTTGAATGTGAATCGATATTTCTGGATTAAAAACAGATGACCGCACCGAAATATGCAAAATTTCATATACTTTTTAACCGTGGCCACAATACGGGGTGTAATGCTAACAAAAAGAAGATGGGCTCCAAAAAAATTATTAGGAATTAGCAAATGGGCTTTACATTATTAGAAATAATGGCAGATGGGCTGTATGCTGTTTTCCACAGATTTGAGGCTGACTTGTGCGCCTACTAAAGGTTGACGCGTATGCTTTCATAAAAAAAAGGTTGCGCACACGCAACACCCTGTCAACTTAGTCAACACACAAGAGCAGTGACTATTGGATGTCCATCCAACGGCTGTCGTGCTTCTTCAATCTCTGCTCTTCATGCTCCAGCCGCTCAAACAAGCGCGGGCGGGACTGCCTGCTCCCTCCTCCCGCGGCCGGCTATGCTGCCGCGCAGGCCTCACGGCCCCATCGTACTCCCATCGTTGGCCTAGCCATCCCTCTACTCACCCACACATGTTGTTATTCTCCGGGGACGGCAGACGAACCAATAAACCCTCGTACTCCTCCGCGTGGGAAACAATTGCCGAGTATTCCCTAGCTCCGTGTCGTTCCCTTCCTAGGCCTCACCGTCATCCACCGCCCTGGTGCTCTCGACGCGGCCTGGTCAACGTGGTCAATGAACGACATCCATCGGAAGTGGACTGTACGTGGAGAGGCTGACAGCTGGGTCCACGGCCGCATGCAAGGAAATGCCTCCTTATTACACGCAAAATAATGATTCCTCCACCTGACAGCTAGGACCCACAGGAAGGGCCTCTGTATTTCGCAAAAAAAATGTTCCCCCCGCTGACAGGTCGGACCCACCAGCTATATCTTCGCACGCAAGGAAGTGCCTCCTTATTACGCCCAAAAAATGAATACCCCCTGCTAGCTGGGACCAACCATATTGTTGGGCTGACTTGTGGGCCTACTAAGTTGACGGGGACGGAGGGCTTTGTCAACTTAGTCAATACTCCAGTGACCGTATGATGTCCATCCAACGGCCAAAGTGCTTCTTCAACCTCTGGTCTTCTTGCTCCAGCCGCCCAAAGCAGCGCCGGTCGTGTCGCCTGCTCTTGCCTCCCGTGGCCGGCTGTGCTACCGCGGAGGCCTCACCGCCCCCATACTACTCCCACCACTGGCCAGGCCATCCCTCCACTCACCCACACCCCCTGTTATTCTGCGGCGATGGCAGCCTCACACCACGGCCGAACCAGTGAACGCTCGTATTCCTCTCCGTGTGGGCATCCACTGCCGCGTCTTCCCCGGCTCCGCGTCGTCCCCTTCCTAGGCCTCACCGTCGTCCACCGCCATGGTGCTCTCGGCGCGGTGTGGTCAATGTGGTCAACAACCGACTTCCATCGGAAGAGTACTGTACGTGGAGAGGCTGACAACTGGGTCCATGGCAGCCGCAAGGAAGTGCCTCCTTATTACGTGGAAAATAATTATTCCTCCACCTGACAGCGCGGACCCACCGGACGGGCCACCAATATTTTGCGAAAAAATGTTTCCCCATGACTGCTGGGACCCACTGGATGGGCCACCATATTTCACGAAAACAACGTTCCCCCGCTGTCACCTCGGACCCACCAGAAGTGCCTCCTTATTATGCACAAAAAAATGAATACTCCCCCGGCTAGCTGGGACCCATCTTGGTGGGAGGCTGACTTGTAGGCCTACTAAGTTGACGGGGACGAAGGGCTTTGTCAACTTAGTCAATATGAATGATTCTAGCTCCAGTGACCGTACGATGTCCATCCAACGGCGGTAGTGCTTCTTCAACCTCTAGTCTTCTTGCTCCAGCCGCCCAAAGCAGCGCCGGTCGTGTCGCATGCTCCTGCCTCCCATGGCCGGCTGTGCTGCCGCGGAGGCCTCACCGCCTCTACTATTCCCACCGCTAGCCAGGCCCTGCGGCGACGGCAGCCTCACACCGCAGCCGAACTAGTGAACCCTCGTACTCCTCTCCGTGCGGGCTTCCACTGCCGCGTCTTCCCCGGCTCCGTGTCGTCCCCTTCATAGGCCTTGCCGCCGTCCACCGCTGTGGTGCTCTCCGCGCGGCGTGGTCAACATGGTCAAGGAATGACTTCCATCGGAAGAGTACGGTACGTGGAGAGGCTGACAGCTGGGTCCACGGCCACAGCCCAGTTTTTTTGTGATTTGCCAAGTAAGTCGGTTTGTCAGGCCTGTTGGGCTGCAAATCTTTCAAGACGAGGAGAGCTTTCATTCGGCTGGCCGAGAAAATGGCCTATCAGTAATGAGAAATGGGTTGTACATTTTTAAAACACATCAAACCGGCAATTAGTTTCAAATATCTTTTTTTTCATTTCAAGATTTTAAATTACATTATTTATTATGCATGGAGAATTTGTTGGATTTTATATTGATATACATTTATTTTTAAAATTAGTTTGAATGTGAGTCAAAATTTCGGGATTAAAAACAGTCCGGACCGCACCGAAATATGCAAAATTTTGTATAATTTTTTAACCGTGGCCACAATATGGGCTGTAATGCTAACAAAAAGAATATGGGCTCCAAAAAAACCTTAAGAATTAGCAAGTGGGCTATAAATTATTACAAATAATGGCAGATGGGTTGTATGCTATTTTCCACAGATTTGAGGCTTTCCTAAAAAAAGGTTGACGCACAAGCAGTGACTATTGGATGTCCATCCAACGACCGTCGTGCTTCTTCAATCTCTGCTCTTCCTGCTCCAGCCGCTCAAACAAGCACCGGCGGGACTGCTCCCTCCTCCTCGCGGCCGGCTGTGCTGCCGCGTGGGCCTCACCTCCCATCGTACTCCCGTCGCTGTCCTAGCCATCCCTCTACTCACCCACACCTGTTGTTATTCTTCGGCGACGGCAGACGAACTAGTAAACCCTCTTACAGTCGTACTCCCCTCTGCGTGGGAAACAACTACCGAGTCTTCCCAACCTCCGTGTCGTTCCCTTCCTAGGCCTCGCCGTCGTCCACCGCCCTGGTGCTCTTGGCGCAGCCTGGTCAACATGGTCAACGACCGACATGCATTTGAAGCGGACTGTACGTGGAGAGGCCGATAGCTGGGTCCACGGCCGCACGCAAGGAAATGCCTCCTTATTACGTGCAAAATAATGATTCCCCCACCTGACATCATGGACCCACCGAAAGGGCCTCTGTATTTCGCGAAAAAAATGTTACCGCCGCTGACAACTCGGACCCACCAGCTATATCTTCGCACGCAAGGAAGTGCCTCCTTATTACGCGCAAAAAAATGAATACTCCCCTGTTAGCTGGGACATAGTATAGTGGCAGGCTGACTTGTGGGCCTACTAAGTTGACGGGGACAGAGGGCTTTGTCAATTTAGTCAATATGCACGATTCTAGCTCCAGTGACCGTACGATGTCCATCCAACGGCCGTAGTGCTTCTTCAACCTCTGGTCTTATTGCTCCAGCCGCCCAAACCAGCGCCGGTCGTGCCTCGTGCTCCTGCCTCCCGTGGCCGACTGCGATGCGGCAAAGGCCTCACCTCCCCCTACTACTCCCACCGCTGGCCAGGCCATCCCTCTACTCACCCACACCCCCCATTATTCTGTGGCGACGCAGCCTCACACCGCAGCCGAACCAGTGAACCCTCGTACTCCTCTTCGCGTGGGCATCCACTGCTGCGTCTTCCCCGGCTCCGCGTCGTCCCTTCCTAGGCCTCGCCGTCGTCCACTGCCGTGGTGCTCTCGGCACGGCGTGGTCAATATGGACAACGACCGACTTCCATCGGAAGAGTACTATATGTGGTGAGGCTGACAGTTGGGTCCACGGCAGCCGCAAGGAAGTGCCTCCTTATTATGCGCAAAATAATTATTCCTCCACGTGACAGTGGGTACCAACCGGATGGGCCACCATATTTCGCGAAAAAAACGTTTCCCCCCTAACTACTGGGGCCCACCAGCTACACCTTCGCATGCAAGGAAGTGCGTCCGGGCAAAACAAAACGATTCGCCCCCCTAACTGCTGGGACCCGCCAGCTACATCTTTGCACGCAAGGAAGTGCCTGACAGTCGGGACCCACTTGGTCGAAGCATACGTAGCATTGTCATTCTGGTCACGAACGTGTAAGTAAATATATACTGGTGGATGTAGAGGCGCGCACTTGTCGACGTAGAGGCGCGCACGTAGCATGTACATGTACGTACAGCGGCCAGTGTGTGATAACCCACAAGTATACAGGATCACAACATTTTTCGAGGGTAGAGTATTCAACCCAAATTTGTTGATTCGACACAAGGGGACCCAAAGAATATTCTCAAGTATTAGCAGCTGAGTTGTCAATTCAACCACACCTGGAAACTTAGTATCTGCAGCAAGGTGTTTAGTAGCAAAGTAATATGATAGTGGTGGTAACGGTAACAAAAGTAAAGACAGTAAAAGTAATGTTTTTGGTGTTTTGTAGTGATTGTAACAGTAACAACGGAAAAGTAAATAAGCGAGAATCGGTATATGGAAAACTCGTAGGCACCGGATCAATGATGGATAATTATGCCAGATGTGGCTCATCATGTAGCAGTCATAACATAGGGTGACACAGAACTAGCTCCAGTTCATCAATGTAATGTAGGCATGTATTCCGAATATAGTCATACGTGCTTATGGAAAAGAACTTGCATGACATCTTTTGTCCTACCCTCCCATGGCAGCGGGGTCCTATTGGAAACTAAGGGATATTAAGGCCTCCTTTTAATAGAGAACGGAACAAAGCATTAGCACATAGTGAATACATGAACTCCTCAAACTATGGTCATCACCGGGAGTAGTTCCGATTATTGTCACTTCGGGGTTGCCGGATCATAAGACATAGTAGGTGACTATAGACTTGCAAGATAGGATCAAGAACTCACATATATTCATGAAAACATAATAGGTTCAGATCTGAAATCATGGCACTCGGGCCCTAGTGACAAGAATTAAGCATAGCAAAGTCATAGCAACATCAATCTCAGAACATAGTGGATACTAGGGATCAAACCCTAACAAAACTAACTCAATTACATGATAAATCTCATCCAACCCATCACCGTCCAGGATGCCTACGATTGAATTACTCACGCACGGCGGTGAGCATCATGAAATTGGTGTTGGAGGATGGTTGATGATGATGACAACGACGAATTCCCCTCTCCGGAGCCCCGAACGGACTCCAGATCAGCCCTCCCGAGAGAGATTATGGCTTGGCGGTGGCTCCGTATCGTAAAACGCGATGATTTCTTCTCTCTGATTTTTTTCTCCCCGAAGGCCAATATATGGAGTTGGAGTCGGAGGGCCACCAGGGGGCCCACGAGGTAGGGGGGCACGCCCAGGGGGGCGCGCCCCCACCCTCGTGGACAGGGTGTGGGCCCCCTGGTCTTCATATTTTGCGAGGCTTTTTCTTTATTTTTTCTAAGGTGTTCCATGGAGTTTCATGACATTCCAAGAATCTTTATTTTCTGCACAAAAACAACACCATGGCAATTCTACTGAAAACAGTGTCAGTTCGGGTTAGTTCCATTCAAATCATACAAGTTAGAGTCCAAATCAAGGGCAAAAGTGTTTGGAAAAGTAGATACGATGGAGACGTATCAACTCCCCCAAGCTTAAACCCTTGCTTGTCCTCAAGCAATTCAGTTGACAAACTGAAAGAGAAAAAGAAAACTTTTACAAACTCTGTTTGCTCTTGTTGTTGTAAACATGAAAAGCCAGCATTCAAGTTTCAGCAAATATTATGAACTAACCATTCTCACAATAACACAAAGGTCTCACAATTACTCATATCAATAGCAAAATCAGCTAGCGAGCTATAATAACAAAACCCGGATGACAATACTTTCTCAGAATAATTATAACATGATATAATGGAATGGTATCTCGCTAGCCCTTTCTAAGACCACAAAACATAAATGTAGAGCACCTTCAAAGATCAAGGACTGACTAAACATTGTAATTCATGGTAAAAGAGATCCAGTCAAATCATACCCAATATAAACCAATAATAATGAATGCAAACGACAGTGTGCTCTCCAACGGGTGCTTTTTAATAAGAAGGATGATGACTCAACATAAAAGTAAATAGATAGGCCCTTCGCAGAGGGAAGCAGGGATTTGTAGAGGTGCCAGAGCTCGGTTTTAAAATAGAGATTGAATAACATTTTGAGCGGCATACTTTTGCTGTCAACGCAACAACTATGAGATGACGATATCTTCCATGCTAAACAAATTATAGGCGGTTCCCAAACAGAATGGTAAAGTTTATACTCCCCTTCCTCCACAAGCATCAATCCATGGCTTGCTTGAAACAACGAGTGCCTCCAACATTCAACGGGTCCCAAGGGGAGTTTTGTTTGCAATTATTTTGATTTAGTTTACATAAAGCATGGGACTGGGCATCCCGGTGACCAGCCATTTTTTTCGTGAATGAGGAGCGGAGCCCACTCCTCTTGAGAATAACCGCCTAACATGGAAGATAAGGGCAGCCCTAGTTGAAACATGAGCTACTCAAGTATACAAAACAGAATTTCATTTGAAGGTTTGGAGTTTGGTACATACAAATTTACTTGGAACGGCAGGTAAATACCGCATATAGGAAGGTATAGTGGACTCATATGGAATAACTTTGGGGTTTAAGGAGTTTGGATGCACAAGCAGTATTCCCGCTTAGTACAGGTGAAGGCTAGCAAAAGACTGGGAAGCGACCAACTGAGAGAGCGACAACAGTCGTAAACATGCATCAAAATTAATTTACACCGAATACAAGCATGAGTAGGATATAATCCACCATGAACATAAATATCATGAAGGCTATGTTTATTTGATTCAACTACATGCGTGAACATGTGCCAAGTCTAGTCACTCAATTCATTTAAAGGAGGATACCATCCCATCATACCACATCATAATCATTCTAATAGCATGTTGGCACGCAAGGTAAACCATTATAACTCATAGCTAATCAAGAATGGCACAAGCAACTATAATCTCTAAATGCCATTGCAAATATGTTTACTTCATAATAGCTGAATCAAGAATGATGAATCATCATATTTACAAAAACAAGAGAGGTCGAGTTCATACCAGCTTTTCTCATCCCAATAAGTCCATCATATATCATCATTATTGCCTTTCACTTGCACGACCGAACGAAGTGTATAATAATAAGAGTGCACGTGCATTGGACTAAGCTGGAATCTGCAAGCATTCAACTCAAGAGAGAAGACAAGTAATATGGGCTCTATGTTAAAATAAATAATCATGCATATAAGAGCCACTAAGCATTTTCAATATGGTCTTCTCGACCCCCAAAGAAAAGAAAAAGAAATAAAAACTATTTACACGGGAAAGCTCCCAACAAGCAAAAGAAGAACGGGAAATATTTTTGGGTTTTCCGTTTTAATTACTACAGCAAAGAAATAAACTACTACTAATTTTTTTGTTTTTCTTAAGGTTTATTAAACACAAAATAAGAAAGCAGGAAAAAGAAAATAAACTAGCATGGATATTACAGTGAAAGAGTATGAACACCGACATCTAGCAATGAGTGTGTGTGAACATGAATGTAATGTCAGTGGGAAATACGTACTCCCCCAAGCTTAGGCTTTTGGCCTAAGTTGGTCTATTGCCAGGGATGACCTGGCGGATACCCATAAGTGAAGCTGGGGTCATACTGTGACGCAACGGCTATCGCCTCCTGAGCTGCGATGTAGCATCTAGCTACCTCCGCTCTCCTCTCGTATTCATCTACCCCCTCTCTGGTAATAACATATCTTCCTTTTGTCTGAAAATCAAAGAAGGCAGGAGCAGGAAGAGCAATATGGACTACATGACGTTTGTTAAAGATTAGTCGATACTGGAGAGGTGGCTCTGTCCTCTCAACAAACCGGTGAGAAACCATAGAATCAAAATCTAAATAAGAAGGAAGTAACTCTATATCACCCTCACGAATGTCTATCTCAAGAAAATTAGCTAAGCGGGTTGCATAAATTCCTCCAAAGAAATCCCCGTTATGTCTATTCTGATGCAACCTGCGAGCTACGATGGCTCCCAAATGATAAGATTGGTCTCCTAACACAGCACTTCTGAGAATGCTGAGATCGAGAGCACACAAGTGGCATACTTCATCCTTAGCATTGATGCATCTACCTATAAAGAGAGCAAAATAATGTATAGCGGGGAAATGAATGCTCCCTATAGTGGCTTGTGTTATGTCTCTAGATTCCCCCACAGTTATTTTAGCAAGAAAGTCTCTATATTCAGATTTAGGGGGATCCCTGACATTACCCCATGATGGAAGCTTGCAAGCAAAAGTAAAATCCTCTAAGTCCATGGTATAAGATTTGTCATAAAGGTCAAACATGACTGAAAGAGAATTTCGCGAAGTTGAAAACTCAAACCTCCTCACAAATGAACTTGTGATATCATGATACTGGGGGCATTTGTCCGCCTCAAAGTCCTCAAGACCAGCGTTGCGCAAATATGCGCTAAACTCTTCTTTGATTCCTACTTGATTCATAAAATTTTCCGAAGGCCATTCACAGGGCCTCACAGGAGCGTCTCTTGGTGGTTCCTCGTCCGCATCACGTATTGCAAGCCTGGGACCTTGCTTCCTTGAAGGGCCACCTTGGAACATCCTCCTAAACATATTGTTTCCTCTGAAAAATTTCTGAAATTTTTAGTAACTTCAAATAAAAGTGAACCAACTTCGATAAAATTGATAGCAACAGCTCCTTCAAGTGCCTAGAGCCTATATAAAGCATTGGAACTACTTGGAACCATATAAATTTGACATGCAAGCTCAAGAACATGGTCACCTATGCAGCACAAATTTGCAATGAATAAAGCACTAGAACAAAATCTAATTGGATCAATGGAGGAGTCACATACCAAGGAACAATCTCCCCAAGCAGTTTTGCGAGAGGTGCTTTGAGAAAGGAGATCGAAAATCACAGCAACGGGGGCTGGAACTCGTGCTTGAGTTGGTTTTTCGTGTTTGTGTGAGACAGAGGAAGAAGATGGGTGCAGGAATAAGTGGAGGAGGGCCACCGTGGGCCCACGAGGTAGGGGGCGCGCCCAGGGGGTAGGGCGCGCCCTCCACCCTCATGGCCAGGTGGCAGCTCCCCCCGCAGTGATTTTTGCATAGTAAATTCTTAAATATTCCCGGAAAAAAATTGGCATGCAATTCTGAGGACTTTTATTTTCGGGATATTTTTATATTGGGCAGATAAGTCAGGAGACAGAGAGAAAAAACTATTTTACTTTATTTCTACTAAATAACAGAAAATATAAAGAGGGTACAGAAGGTTGTGCTTCTAGTTTCGTCCATCTCGTGATCATCAAAATGAATCCACTAACAAGGTTGATCAAGTCTTGTTAACAAGCTCATTCCGATTAACACGAAACCGGAGAAATTTCGAATAGCACTAAGTTACCTCAACGGGGATATGAAAATCCCCAACAATGAGCATATCATACTTTTTCTTGACAATAGGGAGAGGAAATTCAAAACCTCCAAATATAATCAATGGAATTTTTCCAATAGAGTTGATACTATAAACTTGAGGTTGTTTCCTCGGAAAGTGTACCGTGTGTTCATTGCCGTTAACATGAAAAGTGACATTGCCTTTGTTGCAATCAATAACAGCCCCTGCGGTATTAAGGAAAGGTCTTCCAAGAATAATAGACATACTATCATCCTCAGGAAGATCAAGAATAACAAAGTCCGTTAAAATAGTAACGTTTGCAACCACAACAGGCACATCCTCACAAATACCGACAGGTATAGCAGTTGATTTATCAGCCATTTGCAAAGATATTTCAGTAGGTGTCAACTTATTCAAGTCAAGTCTACGATATAAAGAGAGAGGCATAACACTAACACCGGCTCCAAGATCACATAAAGCAGTTTTAACATAATTTCTCTTAATGGAGCATGGTATAGTAGGTACTCCAGGATCTCCAAGTTTCTTTGGTATTCCACCCTTAAAAGTATAATTAGCAAGCATGGTGGAAATTTCAGCTTCAGGTATCTTTCTTTTATTAGTGATAATATCCTGCGTATACTTAGAATAGGGATTTGTTTTGAGCACATCAGTTAATCGCATACGCAAAAAGATAGGTCTAATCATTTCAGCAAAGCGCTCAAAATCCTCATCATCCTTTTTCTTGGATGGTTTTGGGGGAAAAGACATGGGTTTCTGAACCCATGGTTCCCTTTCTTTACCATGTTTCCTAGGAACAAAATCTCTTTTATCATTATGTTGATTCTTTGATTGTGGGTTATCAAGATCAACAACAGGTTCAACTTCTACATCATTATCATTACTAGGTTGAGAATCAACATGAACATTATCATTAACATTATCACTAGGTTCATGTTCATCACCTGATTGTGTTTCAGCATTAGAAATAGAAATATCATTTGGATTCTCAGGTGGCTCAGTGATAGGTTCACTAGAAGTTTGCAAAGTCCTATCATTTTTCTTTTTCTTCTTTCTGGAAGAACTAGGTACATCAATATCATTTCTCTGTGAATCTTGCTCGATTCTCTTAGGGTGGCCTTCAGGATACAAAGGTTCCTGAGTCATTCTACCAGTTCTAGTAGCCACTCTAACAACATAATCATTTTTCTTACTATTCATTTCATCAAGCGCTTCTTTCTGAGCTTTAAGTACTTGTTCAACTTGAGTGGTAACCATAGAAGCATGTTTGCTAACAAGTTTAAGTTCACCTCTAATATCAGCCATATAATCACCCAAGTGTTTAATCATATAAGCATCTTGTTTTAATTGTCTACCAAAATAAGCATTAAAGTAATCTTGCTTAAACATAAAGTTATCACACTCATCCAAGCACTGACTAGCAATTTTAGTAGGAGGGACTTCAGCTTTATCATATCTATAGAGAGAATTTACCTTTACTACATGTGTCGGGATATCGGGGGGGGGGGGGTTCTTCAGTAAATAAGTAATTGAGATCATATACTTCTTCAACAGGTGGTAAATTAAGACTGTGTATTTCTTCAATAGGAGTTAAATTCTTAACATCTTTGGCTTTAATACCTTTTTCTTTCATAGATTTCTTTGCCTCTTGCATATCTTCGGGACTAAGAAATAGAACACCTCTCTTCTTCGGAGTTGGTTTAGGAATAGGCACAGTAATTGGCTCAAGAGGTAGCTCGGGAGGTGCCCAATTATTTTCATTAGCCAACATATTATTCAATAGAATTTCAGCGTCATCCGATGTTCTATCCCTGAAAAGAGAACGAGCACAACTATCCAGGTAATCTCTGGAAGCATCAGTTAGTCCATTATAAAGGATATCAAATATTTCAGGTTTCTTAAGAGGATGATCAGGCAAAGCATTAAGTAACTTGAGAAGCCTCCCCCAAGCTTGTGGGAGACTCTCTTCTTCAGTTTGCACAAAATTGTATATTTCCCTCAAAGCAGCTGGTTTCTTATGATCAGGGAAATATTTAGCAGAGAAGTAATAAATCATATCCTGGGGACTTTGCACACAACCAGGATCAAGAGAATTATACCATATCTTAGCATCACCCTTTAACGAGAACGGAAATATTTTGAGTAAATAAAGATAGCGCGATCTCTCATTATTAGTAAACAGGGCAGCTATATCATTCAACTTAGTAAGATGTGCCACAACAGTTTCAGATTCATAGCCATAGAAAGGATCAGATTCAACCAAAGTAATTATATCAGGATCAACAGAGAAATCATAATAGTCCTGATCAGGAACACAGATAGGTGAAGTAGCAAAAGCAGGGTCGGGTTTCATTCTTCCTCTAAAAGATTCTTTACTCCATTTAATTAGTAACCTCACAAGTTCACGTCTATCCTGGCAAGCAAAAATAGTTGCAGAAGATTCAACATCAAAAAGATAACTGTCCGTGTCAAAACCGGCGGATCTCGGGTAGGGGGTCCCGAACTGTGCATCTAGGCGGATGGTAACAGGAGACAAGGGACACAATGTTTTACCCAGGTTCGGGCCCTCTTGATGGAGGTAAAACCCTACGTCCTGCTTGATTGATATTGATGATGTGGGTATTACAAGAGTAGATCTACCACGAGATCAAGGAGGCTAAACCCTAGAAGCTAGCCTATGGTATGATTGTTGTTCGTCCTATGGACTAAAGCCATCCGGTTTATATAGACACCGGAGAGGGCTAGGGTTACACAGAGTCGGTTACAATGGTAGGAGATCTACATATCCGTATCGCCAAGCTTGCCTTCCACGCCAAGGAAAGTCCCATCCGGACACGGGACGAAGTCTTCAATCTTGTATCTTCATAGTCTTGGAGTCCGGCCGATGATGATAGTTCGGCTATCCGGACACCCCCTAGTCCAGGACTCCCTCAGTAGCTCCCGAACCAGGCTTCAATGACGACGAGTCCGGCACGTATATTGTCTTCAGCGTTTGCAAGGCGGGTTCTCCTCCATATTCCATGTGTTTGCCGGATAGTGTCCGGCTTCCTTATAAATGTTGCGCTCCTCGGCTTCTACGTCCAATAATGTCCCTCTTCCACGTGTCGTATGAATGCGAAAAGCCAGGGGATTTTTACGTTTTACCCCCTAGCTGCGTGAATAAGTTGCCTATAAAAGAGGCGAGGACCCAAATCCGAATCACACCATCCTCCTTCCGCAAGTACTCATCGAAGCGCATCTGACAAAAATCCATTCCAACATGGACAGTCGATGCGGCTCCTCCTCTCGCGCTCCCAGTCCTCAGCCAGGAGATTGGAGGAGATGTTCAGTCCCGCATAGCGAGTTAGTGACGCTCCAAGCAGAGGGATACCTTCCCCCAGCCTTTATGGTTCCGGTTCGAGCCGGACTGGCCACCTACAAGGGTGGGAAGCAGGCGGAGAGCGTCCCCAATCCCTCCAAAGGGGAGCGGGTATGCTTCGTCCCCTACCTAATAAGGGGACTCGGATTTCCCATACATCCGTTTCTCCGGGGGCTCCTGGAGTTCTTTGGACTCCAACTTCACCACCTCACACCTGCCTCCATCTTGCACATCGCGGGCTTTGTAGCTCTTTGCGAGCTGTTCTTGGGCATCGAGCCCCATTTTGCGGTGTGGAAGAGATTGTCTTGCCTCGTACCCCGTTCTCACGAGGGGTCGATATATCAAGTGGGCGGAGCCGAAATATGGCGCATCGCCGAGACCGAATATCTATCCGGAACCCCGAAGAAGGCGTCCGAAGACTGGCCTTCGGAGTGGTTCTATATGGAAGACGCCCCGCTGTCGGATCCAGTTCGGATTGGCCTCCCGGAGTTTAGCAACGCTCCTCTGAAGAAACGCCTGACTTGGCGCCCGCGGAGCCCTCAACGGGAAGATGATAGGAGCGTCCAATATCTGATGGGACGGATAAGGTTACTGGCCCATTCCGGATTGACCATGATTGGAGTCATGGCCACATGCATTATGCAAGGGGTGCAGCCGCTCCAATATAGGGGCCACCCCATGTGGGATTTCAACGGGGAGAATGACGCCACCCGTCATGGCCGCAAGGGGCCGGGATCGACCGACGATCTGGTGAAGATCCTGTCCGGCTTGTACAAGGGGGAGAAGGAGGACTTCCTCCGCACGAGTCCATTGAATGGATTCTCCATGAATAACCCTCGGAGCTGGGTAAGCGGACGTTTATATATCCGATCCGTGCTTTCAAAGTTAAGTGTCTTACTTTATGATTTCGACGCAGGAACTACGCCGGGATGTGGAGGGCATAGAAAGCCCGACTCCACAACCCGAGGATCCAGGAAGATCCCTTGATCCGGCCTCCGTTAAGGATCCGGACATAATGGTGGAACTGATTGACGGGGTGTTCCACCAACTCAGCATAGACAATGCTCTAGTCGCCATTACGGCTGACTACCCCGGTTTATCTCCGGCATCCCAGGTGAGTACGACCGAAGTCCTAACACCATTACTTTTTTAATGCTTATTTCTGACCACCGTGTACCAACGGTGCTTCGCAGGAGGTTCCTTTACGGCGGGAAGCCGAGCCCGCGGCGACTGACCAACCAGGGTCAGTGCGGCCCAGCAGGCGGAAGAGGAGTGCGGCGCGAATCGAAACGTCGCCGCAAAGGTATGGCGCACCATTGTCTTTAAGGGAAAGACTCCTGGGAGGTATATTAATGCTCATGATTCTTCCAGGAGAAAGAGCGCTCGCCGGACTGTGCCCGGAGAGGTTGCCAACCAAGCCTCCGTCAGCCAGGCTCCAACACCTGGTCCGGAGGGGGAGGCGAGCGCAAGGCGCGAGCCGGATGCTCCTCCAACGAAGGATGCCGACAGGTTGTCCGCCACCAGGTCTGAGGTGGAAAGCGCCATGAATCACAGGCGCCGTCGGACAGTTCTTCGTGACGTGTGTTTCTCCCCAGAGGCGTCGAATGCCTTTAATGCGGGAGACGCGCACCTCCGTGTTGCTCAAGATGGTTTAACCAGAGCCACGGAGCAGTATGTGAAAGACATACGGGTGAGGAATTTTAATAGTTATATATGCCAGTAGCCCCCGAGACTTAAAATAGTTAAACTAACTGATTTAAGGATCATTTGTTATGCAGGATCTTACGGAGAAGAATACCCACCTGTCCCAGGAGCTTCAAGAATGCAAGGCCCAACTTGAGGCCGCACTGGCCGCCGCCGGGGGAGCCACAGAGACCCCCTCCGGTAATACATATTTCGAAAAGATAAGTAGTTTATGAAGTGCGGCGTGTGCGTTTAGTCTGACAATAATATTGCAGAGGGTGCTGGACTAGATCCGGACAAGCAACATCTGCTGCGCCAGCTGAAGGCCGGCGAGAAGGTGCTTATGAGGGTGCAGCAGGAGAGGAACAAACTCCAAGATGCCAACACCCAGCTGGGCGAAGAACTAAAAGATGTTCGGGTCCAGCTGTCTAACTCCGTAAAGGAGAATCGGCGGCTTCATCGCGGCATTTACAGTAAGTGCTTGAGCAAACTCTTTTGAAAACAAGAGTTCGGCGAGGAAGTCGATTGACAGAAATGTGTCTGTAGGTGTGCTCACGGGTCGTCCGGCGGAGGAAATACCTGGTTCCACGGGTGACCTTCTTCCTGAGCTGCTGCAACTGCACGAACATGTCCGGCAAGCGATGAGCAGCGTCGTTCAGGCCTTATGGCCTTCCGTCTCCCTACCCGAGGGTCTTGGAGGGCTTGCTGAGAAGCTTCAGGGAGTACGGCAGCACTTCCGTCGGTGGAAGATATCGGCCTGCCGTCAAGGCGCCAGGGAGGCCTGGGCCATGGTGAAGACGCGGTACACGAAGGCTGATCCAAACCACATGACCGAGGTCGGACCTGTGGGGCCCGATGGGAAGGAGATCCCTGTGAGCCTGATGTACGTCCAAGTAGAGTTGGCCGCAAAATATTCCCAACAGGACTGTAAACTAGACAGCCTGTTAGATGGGATTGAAGAGGAGTACAATCAGTCAGTCTGACGATGTAATTTAAAATGACATGTAAAATGCCTTCTAGCCGGATTGTAGATCGTTTGTCTTTGCAGACCTTTTCGCTTCAACCTCGGGACCCAACAGTCCGGAGTGTGTCCGAATACCCTCACGGTTATACAAAAACCGGGGCATGCATGGAGACCAGGCGTAGGGGTCATAAGTGCTTTATCAGACAAGTGCCCAACTAGCTATGTTATATTACATGGTTAGTAAGAAACATCTTCCAGGGAGAATAGTTCCGTTAGGGGTTCCTTTCCTTGGGAGGCATGCCCTAAAGTGCATGTCCGGACTGCGAAAAGAGCAGAAAAAGCATCTGGGGGCAGATAAATAAATAAGCAATAAATCATCTTTCAAGTCACCGACCGAATATTCCCTTAAGAACGCTAGCCTTCGGCTTCACCCAGTCTGAGGTACACATCCGGCTGACCCGGCAGTAACAATCGCAGAGGTGCTCCCTTTACCTCCTAGCCGAACAATCGGGAACGTAGGGGTAAGCACAGGAGCCAGGCAACCCAGCTTGGCCAAAACTTAAGTCATATCGATGCATATAATGGTGAGTAAAAGGTACATGCGGAAGTATGACACATGTGTTGGGCATGAAGCCCTTATAAATAAGCTTCTGTTAAAGAAGCCCCCAGGTATAACGAGTGCGAGTAGCACATCAAGTGTGTGCGAACAATGCGCAGATCAGCCTTCAAAGGCTTTTACTGAAAGAGGGAGGAAAAAGGAGGGAAACAAAAGACAGCGAAAAAATATGAAAGGTGGATGGAGGAAGGAGACGAACTCTGAGTCCGGCGCTAGGCATAGAATGTTCGGAGACGGGCTGCGTTCCATGGGTTCAGCTCGAGTCGGTTGTTAGATGCGTTGCGTAGACGGTATGCACCGCCGGTAAGGACTTGGTCGATGATGAAGGGACCTTCCCATTTGGGCTTAAGTTTGTCCTTTTTCTTGTCCGACAGGCATAGAACTAGCTCGCCAACATTGTAAGTTTTGGCCCGTACTTCTCTGCTTTGATATCTTCGAGCCTGCTGCTGATAGAATGCGGAACGGGATTTTGCCACGTCGCGCTCCTCCTCTAAGGCGTCCAAACTGTCCTGTCGATCCAACTGGGCTTCCCTTTCTTCGTACATGCGCACGCGAGGTGAGTCATGAATTATATCGCAGGGCAAAACTGCCTCTACGCCGTATACCATAAAAAATGGTGTGAATCCGGTAGTGCGGTTTGGCGTGGTCCACAGCCCCCAGAGTACAGAGTGGAGCTCCTCTACCCAGTGCGTGTTAGATTCCATGAGGGACCGCACTAATCTGGGTTTAATGCCACTCATGATTAGACCATTTGCTCGTTCGACTTGACCGTTAGTTTGAGGGTGATAGACTGAAGCGTAGTCGAGCTTGATCCCATGTTTTTGCACCAGAGTTTAACCTCGTCGGCCGTGAAATTCGTGCCGTTATCAGTGATGATGCTGTGGGGGACGCCAAAATGGTGTACTACCCCGGATATGAAGTCTATCACAGGTCCGGATTCTGCCGTTTTAACCGGCTTGGCCTCTATCCATTTGGTGAATTTGTCCACCATGACCAATAAGTCTTTTTGCTTGTGGGTTCCCCCTTTAAGGGGTCCAACCATGTCAAGCCCCTAGACCGCGAACGGCCAAGTGATGGGCATAGTTTTGAGGGCGGTGGGTGGCATGTGGCTTTGATTAGCAAAGAGCTGGCAACCGATGCATTGTTGGACTAGGTCCTGAGCATCTGCCCGGGCTGTCGGCCAACAAAATCCTATACGGAAGGCCTTGCCTACAAGGGCCTGGGCTGCGGCGTGGTGCCCACCGAGTCCGGCGTGAATTTCAGCCAGGAGATCTCGCCCTTCCTCTTCGGAGATACACCTTTGAAGGACTCCGGTTGTGCTTTTCTTATAAAGTTCTCCCTCATAGACCTTGTAGGCTTTAGATCGCCGAACTATGCAGCGGGCCTCATTTTGGTCTTCGGGAAGTTCCTGCCTAATTAAGTAGGCTAGGAATGGTTCCGTCCACGGGGCAATTACTGCCATTATTTCGTGGGCTGAAGGTGTTATTTCATTGGCTGAGCCACCGATTGTGTCAGAATGTTCTGTATTGGGTGGTGCGGTTGGTTCCGGGTTGTTATTTCCAGACTCCTCTTCCCATAATACGGATGGCTTAAAGAGCCGCTCCAGGAAGATGTTTGGAGGGACGGCGTCGCGTTTTGCGCCGATGCGTGCCAACACGTCTGCTGCCTGGTTATTATCCCGGGCTATATGGTGGAATTCGAGTCCTTCGCACCGAGCTGACATTTTTAGGATGGTGTTACGGTAGGCTGCCATTTTCGGATCCTTGGCGTCAAAGTCTCCATTTACTTGGGATATTGCGAGGTTTGAATCCCCGCGCACCTCTAGGCGTTGAATACCCATGAAGACTGCCATCCGGAGACCATGTAGAAGGGCCTCGTATTCGGCTGCGTTGTTGGAGTCCGTGTACATTATTTGAAGTACGTATTGGACTGTGTCTCCGGTTGGGGACATCAAGACGACGCCAGCCCCCAAGCCAGCGAACATTTTGGAGCCGTCGAAATGCATGCTCCAATTGGAGTATGCGCCGTACTCTTTAGGGAGTTCGGCTTCGGTCCATTCGACGATGAAGTCAGCCAAAACTTGCGACTTTATAGCTTGCTGTGGTTTGTAGGTTATGTCAAATGGTAAGAGCTCAATGGCCCATTTTGCAATCCTGCCCGTCGCGTCGCGATTGTTTATAATATCGTTGAGAGGTACTTCGGAGGCCACCGTCATGGAACACTCTTGAAAGTAGTGTCGCAGCTTCCGGGATGCCATGAACACCGCGTACGCTATCTTTTGATAATGTGGGTACCGGGACTTGCATGGAGTTAAGACAGTGGATATGTAGTACACTGGTTTTTGAAGAGGGAATTTGTGCCCTTCTGTTTCTCGTTCGACGACGAGTACCGCGCTGACAACTTGATGTGTTGCCGCGATATATAATAACATCGGTTCGCCCAGGTTGGGCGCGGCCAGGACCGGATTTGTTGCCAATATGGCCTTAATTTCTTCGAGTCCGGCCATGGCAGCATCCGTCCATTCGAAGTGTTCGGTGTGCCGGAGGAGGCGATAGAGGGGCAGTGCCTTTTCTCCCAAACGAGAGATAAAGCGGCTTCGAGCCGCCACGCATCCAGTTAGTTTTTGTATTTGTTTGAGGTCTTTTGGGATATCCAATTGTGATAGATCTCGGATCTTGGCTGGGTTTGCTTCAATTCCTCTACCGGATACAATGAAGCCCAAGAGCTTTCTGGCTGGTACGCCGAAAACACATTTTTCCGGGTTGAGCTTAATGTCGTATGCTTGGAGGTTGTCGAATGTAAGCATCAAATCGTCTACTAGAGTTTCGACGTGTTTGGTCTTAACGACCACATCGTCTACGTATGCCTCCACTGTTTTGCCTATCTAGGTAGCCAGACATGTCTGAATCATGCGCTGATATGCTGCGCCGGTGTTTTTGAGTCCGAAGGGCATTGTGTTGAAGCAGAATGGTCCGTATGGAGTAATGAATGCCGTTGCGGCCTGGTCTTTTTCCGCCATCTTGATTTGATGGTATCCGGAGTATGCGTCGAGGAAGCCCAATGAATCATGCCCTGCAGTAGCATCGATGATTTGGTCGATGCGGGGGAGGGGGAAAGGATCCTTTGGACAGGCCTTGTTAAGGTCTTTGGAATCGACACAAAGGCGCCAGGATTTGTCCTTTTTTGGTACCATTACCAGGTTTGCTAGCCAGTCCGGGTGTTTTATATCTCTGATGAATCCGGCTTCTAAGAGTTTGGCTAGCTCCTCTCCCATTGCCTGTCTTTTGGGTTCGGAAAATCGCCGAAGAGCCTGTTTGACTGGCTTGAATCCTTTTAGGATGTTTAGGCTGTGTTCTGCCAACCTGCGTGGGATTCCTGGCATATCTGAAGGGTGCCAGGCAAAAATGTCCCAATTTTCCCGAAGGAATTCTCGTAGTGCGGCTTCTGCATTAGGGTTTAATTCTGCCCCAATGGAGGCCGTCTTTGTGGGGTCCGTTGGATGGACCTGGAATTTGACTATTTCGTCTGCTGGTTTAAAATAGGTGGACTTAGATCTCTTATCGGGTATCATGTCGTCCCTATCCATCATGGAGCGCAGCGCAGTGAGTTCCTCTGCTGCTAGGGCTTCGGATAGTGCCTCTAGGGCTAGTGCGGCTGTCTTATTTTCGGCGCGGAGTGCTATATCTGGATCACTGACAAGAGTGATGATTCCATTGGGCCCGAGCAATTTAAGCTTCATGTACCCGTAATGGGGTATAGCTTGGAAAATTGTGAATGCCTCTCGCCCTAACAAGGCGTGATATCCGCTGCCGAACGGGGCCACTTGGAACGTGACCTCCTCGGACCTGTAATTGTCCGGTGAGCCGAACACTACATCTAGTGTGATTTTTCCTGTGCAGCGTACTTCCCGACTAGGGATTATTCCTCTAAAGGTTGTGCTGCTTCGCTCAATGCGGCTCCAGTCAATTTCCATTTTTTGGAGGGTTTCCTCGTAGATGAGGTTTAATCCGCTGCCGCCATCCATGAGTACCTTGCTAAGACGAAACCGTCCACTATCGGACTAAGGACCAATGCGGCTGGTGCTTGGGCTGTTAGGAATTTAGGTTCGTCGCTGGCATTGAAGGTGATAGCCCTGTCGCTCCATGGATTTGTTGTTGCTACTTGGTAGACTTCAGCGAGGCTGCAGATTGTTCGTTTCCGCATATTATTTGATGCGAAAGTCTCGAAGACCGTTAATACCGTACTGGTACTGTTGGGCTGGTTACCCGGGGCTAGAAAACCTTCGCCGCTTTTGGCCACCTGCCATAGTATCCAACATGCTCGAAGGCTATGTGTTGGAGTTGCGCCCTTTGTACTATGGATTTTACAAGGTCTGTTGAGCCATCCCTCCAGTACGGTTCCGTGCCCTTTAGGGGTTTTTTGCTTTTTGGTTTTTAACCCATTTGCTTGAGTATGACGCACCCTTTTATTTCGAACTAGGGTTGTGTTCAGGGCCGGATTGTCCCAAAACCTGGTTTCGGTTTTCCAAGCACTCTCCATCGCACAGTATTTTTGTACTATGGTCACCAGGTCGGCGAAGCGTGTAACCTCGCGATGACTTATGGCGTTCATGATTCCCTTGTCCGTGCTATTGTTGCAGAAAATTGAGATTGCGCTTTCCTCACGGCAGTCCTTTATCCTGTCCATAACCAGGAGGAATCTAGCCCAGTAATGATGTACTGTTTTATCGGGCTCTTGCCGTATTTGAGATAGATCGCTTATGTTTGGGTGGGCGGGCGGAATTAAATTCGGAACCCCGCCCAATCTGAGGCTCAAAGGCCGAGAAGTTTCGGAATTTGGAAGCTTGGATTGCTGGATGTTATCCAACAAATCTGGTCCGATGCCTGACTTTAGGTTTAGTACTTGATTGACGTCCGTCCCTCTGCGGGAATCTGGCATGGAGGGGTCGGGAATCCGGACATAACTGGTCTTTAACATAGAAGAAGAGTCGTCGCATTGTTCCTCCACCACAACAACGTGGTGGGTAGCCTGGGGAGAGTTAATTTCTCTCAGATCGGTTTTAAGCCCAATCTGATCGTAGTCTGTAGCGACTCCCAGAGCGGCGATGCGATCCAAGAGCTCATTTACGAAGGAGAGCTCCATCGGATCTAGCTGCTCGGCGAATTCTGAGTTGACGTGAAGATCACTTTTGATGACCTGAGAGGTCATTGTCGGAGTGGCGGCCGAACAGGCGGTCATAAGAAAACCGCCTAGCCGGATAGTTTGGCCGGTGGCCAAAGCTCCCTTGACGACGGCGCCATCTTTAAAGACGGGAAAAGGCATCCCTCCTGATTGCGATGGCACAGAGGAACTCTCAATGAAAGCACCAATGTCGGTGTCAAAACCGGCGGATCTCGGGTAGGGGGTCCCGAACTGTGCGTCTAGGCGAATGGTAACAGGAGACAAGGGACACGATGTTTTACCCAGGTTCGGGCCCTCTTGATGGAGGTAAAACCCTACGTCCTGCTTGATTGATATTGATGATGTGGGTATTACAAGAGTAGATCTACCACGAGATCAAGGAGGCTAAACCCTAGAAGCTAGCTTATGGTATGATTGTTGTTCGTCCTATGGACTAAAGCCATCCGGTTTATATAGACACCGGAGAGGGCTAGGGTTACACAGAGTCGGTTACAATGGTAGGAGATCTACATATCCGTATCGCCAAGCTTGCCTTCCACGCCAAGGTAAGTCCCATCCGGACACGGGACGAAGTCTTCAATCTTGTATCTTCATAGTCTTGGAGTCCGGCCGATGATGATAGTTCGGCTATCCGGACACCCCCTAGTCCAGGACTCCCTCAATAACCCTCAGGAATAGCAGGCATAGGTTCATCGTCACTAACATCATCGTGTTCAGGTTCAATAATTTCTCTTTCTCTAGACCTAGCAATTGGCTCATCAAGATATTCACTAAGTGGCACAGTAGTATCAAGCATAGAAGTAATTTCATCACAAGTATCATGCATGGCAGAAGTGGCATCATCAATAACATGCGACATATCAGAATTCATAGCGGTAACAAGTTTAGGCATCGCAAGCTTACTTATAACAGAAGGAGAATCTAGTGCAGAGCTAGATGGCAGTTCCTTACCTCCCCTCGTAGTTGAGGGCAAAATCTTGGTCTTAGTGTCTTTCAAGTTCTTCATAGTGTCCAGCAGATATAAATCCCAAGTGACTCAAAGAATAGAGCTATGCTCCCTGGCAACGGCACCAGAAAAAGGTCTTGATAACCCACAAGTATAGGGGATCGCAATAGTTTTTGAGGGTAGAGTATTCAACCCAAATTTGTTGATTCGACACAAGGGGAGCCAAATAATATTCTCAAGTATTAGCAGCTAAGTTGTCAATTCAACCACACCTGGAAACTTAGTATCTGCAGCAAGGTGTTTAGTAGCAAAGTAATATGATAGTGGTGGTAACGGTAACAAAAGTAAAGACAGTAAAAGTAATGTTTTTGGTGTTTTGTAGTGATTGTAACAGTAACAACGGAAAAGTAAATAAGCAAGAACCAGTATATGGAAAACTCGTAGGCACTGGATCAATGATGGATAATTATGTCGGATGTGGTTCATCATGTAACAGTCATAACATAGGGTGACACGGAACTAGCTCCAGTTCATTAATGTAATGTAGGCATGTATTCCGAATATAGTCATACGTGCTTATGGAAAAGAACTTGCATGACATCTTTTGTCCTACCCTCCCGTGGCAGCGGGGTCCTATTGGAAACTAAGGGATATTAAGGCCTCCTTTTAATAGAGAACCAGAACAAAGCATTAGCACATAGTGAATACATGAACTCCTCAAACTATTGTCATCACCGGGAGTGGTTCCGATTATTGTCACTTCGGGGTTGCCGGATCATAACACATAGTAGGTGACTATAGACTTGCAAGATAGGATCAAGAACTCATATATATTCATGAAAACATAATAGGTTCAGATCTGAAATCATGGCACTCGGGCCCTAGTGACAAGCATTAAGCATAGCAAAGTCATAGCAACATCAATCTCAGAACATAGTGGATACTAGGGATCAAACCCTAACAAAACTAACTCGATTACATGATAAATCTCATCCAACCCATCACCGTCCAGCAAGCCTACGATGGAATTACTCACGCACGGTGGTGAGCATCATCAAATTGGTGTTGGAGGATGGTTGATGATGACGACGGCGACGAATTCCCCTCTCCGGAGCCCCGAACGGATTCCAGATCAGCCCTCCCGGGAGAGATTAGGGCTTGGCGGCGGCTCTGTATCGTAAAACGCGATGATTTCTTCTCTCTGATTTTTATTCTCCCCGAAGGCCAATATATGGAGTTGGAGTTGGCGTCGGAGGGCCACCAGGGGGCCCACGAGGTAGGGGACGCGCCCACGGGGGGGGGGCACCCTCGTGGATAGGGTGTGGGCCCCCTGGTCTTCATCTTTTGAGAGGATTTTTCTTTATTTTTTCTAAGGTGTTCCGTGGAGTTTCAGGACATTCCGAGAATCTTTATTTTCTACACAAAAACAACACCATGGCAATTCTGCTGAAAACAACGTTAGTCCGGGTTAGTTCCATTCAAATCATACAAGTTAGAGTCCAAAACAAGGGCAAAAGTGTTTGGAAAAGTAGATACGACGGAAACGTATCAGTGTGCAAGAAAGAAAATACGGCCGCGGATGAGTACATACGGGCGGGGTCTCGAACGCCTACTCGCGCATACGTACGGCCAGGGCTTGTGTACTGCTACGTCTTGAGCTTGCGTTGGTTTTCCTTGAAGAGGAAAGGGTGATGCACCAATAGTAGCGTAAGTATTTCCCTCAGTTTTGAGAATCAAGGTATCAATCCAGTAGGAGGCTCCTCAAAAGTCCCACGCACCTACACGAACAAACAAAGAACTCGCAACCAACACAATAAAGGGGTTGTCAATCCCTTCACGACCACTTGCAAAAGTGAGATCTGATAGAGATAGTATGATAAGATAAATATATTTTTGGTATTTTATGATATAGATTGGAAAAGTAAAGATGCATATAAAAGTAGATTGAAAGCTTTATATGATAAAAGATAGACCCGGGGGCCATAGGTTTCACTAGTGGCTTCTCTCCAGATAGCATAAGTATTACGGTGGGTGAACAAATTACTGTCGAGCAATTGATAGAAAAGAGAATAATTATGAGATTATCTAGGCATGATCATGTATATAGGCATCACGTCTGCGACAAGTAGACCGTCTCCTGCCTGCATCTACTACTATTACTCCACACATCGACCGCTATCCAACATGCATCTAGAGTATTAAGTTCATAAGAACAGAGTAACGCATTAAGAAAGATGTAATGATGTAGAGGGATAAACTCAAGCAATATGATATAAATCCCATCTTTTTATCCTCGATAGCAACAATACAATACGTGCCTTGCTGCCCCTGCTGTCAGTGGGAGAGGACACCGCAAGATTGAACCCAAAGCTAAGCACTTCTCCCATGGCAAGAAAGATCAATCTAGTAGGCCAAACCAAACTGATAATTCGAAGAGACTTGCAAAGATAACTCAATCATACATAAAAGAATTCAGAGGAGATTCAAATATTTCTCATAGATAAACTTGATCATAAACCCACAATTCATCGGATCTCGACAAACACACCGCAAAAAGAGTTACATCAAATAGATCTCCACAAGAAAGGGGGAGAACATGGTATTGAGATCCAAAAAGAGAGAAGAAGCCATCTAGCTAATAACTATGGACCCGAAGGTATCTGGTAAACTACTCACAACTCATCGGAAGGGCTATGGTGTTGATGTAGAAACCCTCCATGGTCGATTCCTCCTCCGGCAGAGCGCTGGCGAAGGCTCCAAGATGGGATCTCACGGATACAGAAGGTTACGGTGGTGGAAATTGTTTTTCGTTGGATCCTTGGATGTTTTCGGGGTACGTTGGTATATATAGGAGGAAGAAGTACGTCGGTGGCCGCCCGAGGGGCACCCTCCTATCTCCTGGCCGCCTTGATCGCTTCTTGACTTGCACTCCAAGTCCTCTAGATCACGTTCGTTCCAAAAATCATGCTCCCGAAGGTTTCATTCCGTTTGGACTCTGTTTGATATTCCTTTTCTTCGAAATACTGAAATAGGCAAAAAAACAGCAATACGACTGGGCCTCCGGTTAGTAGGTTAGTCCCAAAAATGATATAAATATGTAAAATAAAGCCCACAAACATCCAAAAGGGGTAATATAATAGCATGGAACAATCAAAAATTATAGATACGTTGGAGACGTATCAAGCATCCCCAAGCTTAATTCCTGCTCGTCCTCGAGTAGGTAAATGATAAAAACAGAATTTTTGATGTGGAATGCTACCTAGCATAATTCTCAATGTAATTTTATTTATTGTGGCATGAATGTTCAGATCCAAATGTTCCAAAATAAAAGTTCATATTGATATAAGAAATAGTAATACTTCAAGCATACTAATCAAGCAATCATGTCTTCTCAAAATAACATGGCTAAAGAAAGTTATCCCTACAAAATCATATAGTCTGGCTGTTACTCTATCTTCATCACACAAAGTATTTAATCATGCACAACCCCGATGACAAGCCAAGCAATTGTTTCGTACTTTAGTAATCTCAAACTTTTTCAACTTTCACGCAATACATGAGCGTGAGCCATGGACATAGCACTATATGTGGAATACAATGGTGGTTGTGGAGAAGACAAAAAAGGAGAAGATAGTCTCACATCAACTAGGCGTATCAACGGGCTATGGAGATGCCCATTAATAGATATCGATATGAGTGAGTAGGGATTGCCATGCAATGGATGCACTAGAGCTATAAATGTATGAAAGCTCAACAAAAGAAAAGTAGTGGGTGTGCATCCAACTCGATTGCTCACGAAGACCTAGGGCATTTTGAGGAAGCCCATCATAGGAATATACAAGCCAAGTTCTATAATGAAAAATTCCCACTAGTATATGAAAGTGACAACATAGGAGACTCTCTATTATGAAGATCATGGTGCTCCTTTGAAGCACAAGTGTGGTAAAAAATGATAGTAGCATTGTCCCTTCTCTCTTTTTCTCTTCCTTTTTTTTCTTTTTTCCCCTTTTTTCCTTTTTCTTTTTCTCTTTTTTTTCTTTGGCCTTTCTTTTTTCTTTTTTCTTTTGGCCTTTCACTTTTTTTTCTTTTTTTAGTCCGAAGTATCATCCCGACTTGTGGGGGAATCATAATCTTGATCATCCTTTCCTCACTGGGACAATGCTCTAATAATGAAAATCATCACACTTTTATTGATTTACAACTCAAAACTAGAACAAGATATGACTCTATATGAATGCCTCTGGCGGTGTACCGGGATATGCAATGAAACAAGCGCGACATGTATGAAAATTATGAAGGTGGCCTTGCCACAAATACGATGTCCACTACATGATCATGCAAAGAGCAATATGACAATGATGATGCGTGTCATATAAACGGAACGGTGGAAAGTTGCATGGCAATATATCTCGGAATGGCTATGGAAATGCCATAATAGGTAGGTATGGTGGCTGTTTTGAGGAAGGTATATGGTAGGTGTATGGTACCGGCGAAAGTTGCGCGGCACAAGAGAGGCTAGCAATGGTGGATGGGTGAGAGTGCGTATAATCCATGGACTCAACATTAGTCAAAAGAACTCATATACTTATTGCAAAAATCTACAAGTCATAAAAAACAAAGTATTACGCGCATGCTCCTAGGGGGATAGATTGGTAGGAAAAGACCATCGCTCGTCCCCGACCACCACTCATAAGGAAGACAATAAATAAATAAAATTGTGCTCCAACTTCATCACAAAGCAGTTCACCATACGTGCATGCTACGGGAATCACAAACGCAAGCATTCTTTAAATTCATAATCACCCAACTAGTATGACTTTAATATCACTACCTCCATATCTCAAAATAATTATCAAGTATCAAATTGATCATAGAATCCAATTCACTTCCTATGATAGTTTTTATTATACCCAACTTGGATGCCTACCATTCTAGGACCAATTTTATACTGTAGCAAATACCATGCTGTTCTAAAAGTCTCAAAATAATATAAGTGAAGCATGAGAGACTAGCAATTTCTACAAAATTAAGCCACCGCCATACTCTAAAAGATATAAGTGAAGCACTAGAGCAAAAACTATCTAGCTCAAAAGATATAAGTGAAGCACATAGAGTATTCTAATAAATTTCAATCAAGTGGGCTTCTACAAAAAGGTGTGTACAACAAGGATGATTGTAGTAAACTAAAAAGCAGATACTAATATCATACACGACGCTCCAAGCAAAACACATATCATGTGGCGAATAAAAATATGGCCCAAGTAAAGTTATCAATGAACAAAGATGAAAGAGGGGATGCCTTACGGGGGCATCCCCAAGCTTAGGTTTTTGGATACTCTTGAATATCTTGGGGTGCCATGGGCACCCCAAGCTTAGGCTTTTGCCACTCCTTATTCCATAGTCCATCAAATCTTTACCCAAAACTTAAAAACTTCACAACAAAAAACTCAACAGGAAATCTTATAAGCTCTGTTAGTGAAAGAAAACGAAACCACCACATAAGGTACTGTAATGAACTCATTCTTTATTTATTTTGGTGTTAAACCTAATGTATTCCAAGTTCTCTATGGTTCATACCACTTAATACTAGCCATAGATGCATCAAAATAAGCAAACAACACACGAAAGGCAGAATCTGTCAAAAACAGAACAATCTGTAGCAATCTGTCACTAACGCAAACTTATAGAACTCTAAAAATCCTACCAAAATAGTAAGTCCTGGAAAATTTGTCTATTGATCAGCATCAAAGAGAATCAACACAAAATCACGTTTCTGTGATTTAAAAAAATTAATTTTGTGCGCGCATAGTTTCTGTTTTTCAGCAGAATCAAATTAACTATCATCATAGGTTATCCTATAGGTTCTACTTGGCACAAATTAAAACATAGAAACACATCTAAACAGAAGGTAGATGCAAAATATATTACTAAATAGAAACAAAAATAAAAAACACAAATAAAATTGGGTTGCCTCCCAACTAGCGCTATCGTTTAACGCCCCTAGCTAGGCATAAAAGCGAAGATAGATCTAAGTAGTGCCATCTTTGGCACTCAATTCATAAGTAGCTCGCATGATAGATTCATAAGGTAATTTGACTTTATTTCTTGTAAAGTGTTCCATGCCTTTCCTTAATGGAAATTGGAATCTAATATTCCCTTCCTTCATATCAATAATCGCGCCAATCGTTCTAAGGAAAGGTCTACCAAGAATAATAAGGCAAGAAAGATTGCAATCTATATCAAGAACGATAAAATCTACGGGCACCAAATTTATATTTGCAACAATGAGAACATCATTGATCCTTCCCATTGGCTTTTTAATGGTGGAATCCGCAGGTGCAAATTTAAAGAGCAATCATCAAGATCATGGAAACCTAGAATATCACATAAAGTTTTCGAAATCGTGGAAACACTAGCACCCAAATCACACAAAGCAAAACACTCATGATCTTATTTTCATCTTTATAGTAGGTTCCCACTCATCATTTAGTTTTCTAGGTATAGAAACTTCCAAATTAAGTTTTTCATCATAAGATTGCATCAAGGCATCAACGATATGTTTGGTAAAAGCTTTATTTTGACTATAAGCATGAGGAGAATTAACAACGGATTGCAATAAGGAAATACAACCTTCTAAAGAACAATTATCATAATAAAATTCCTTGAAATCCGAGATAGTGGGTTCAATGCTATTTAAAGTCATGACCTCTCCAATCCAACTTTTGCCAAATTTAGCATCAAGATCTAAAAACTCCGAATTATTGGGACGCCTTCTATCTAAAGTTGACTCATCTCTAGTCCCATTATTATTAAGATTCGTATTACAAAACAAAGATCTAATAGGGGACACATCAATAACTTTAAGATCTTCATCATTATTTTCATGGAAACTAGAAGAACACGCCTTTACAAAGCAATCTTTCTTAGCACGCAATCTAGCGGTTCTTTCCTTGCACTCATCAATGGAAATTCTCATGGCTTTGAGAGACTCATTGATATCATGCTTAGGAGGAGTTGATCTAAGTTTAAGAGAATCAACATCAAGCGAAAGTCTATCAATGTTCCTAACCAAATCACCAACTTTGAGCAATTTTTCTTCAAGGAAAGCATTAAAATTCTTTTGAGAGATCATAAATTCTTTCACACTATTCTCAAAATCAGAGGGAATCTTACAAAAATTACCATAAGAATTATTGTAGGAATTTCCATAATTATTAGAGGAATTACTAGGGAACGGTCTAGAATTAAAGTTTCCTCTATAAGCATTGTTTCCAAAACTATTCCTACCAACAAAATTCACATCCATAGATTCATTATTATTCTCAATCAAAGTAGACAAAGGAATATCATTGGGATCAAAAGGAGCACTCTTAGTAGCAAATAATTTCATAAGTTCATCCATCTTTCCACTCAAAACATTGATTTCTTCTATAGCATGCACTTTTTTACTAGTAGATCTTTCGGTGTGCCATTGAGAATAATAAGCCATAATATTATCAAGAAGTTTTGTAGCATCTCCTAAAGTGATTTCCATAAACGTGCCTCCCGCGGCCGAATCTAAAAGATTTCTAGAAGCAAAGTTCAAACCGGCATAAAAATTTTGTATGATCATCCATAAATTCAAACCATGAGTAGGGCAATTGTGAATCATCAATTTAATTCTTTCCCAAGATTGGGTAACATGCTCATGATCAAGTTGTTTAAAATTCATAATATCGTTCCTAAGAGTGATGATCTTAGCGGGAGGAAAATATTTAGAGATAAAAGCATCTTTGCACTTGTTCTAAGAATCAATACTATTTTTAGGCAAAGAGGAAAACCAAACTTTAGCACGATCTCTAAGTGAAAACGGAAATAACTTCAATTTAACAATATCAGTAGCCTTATCTTTCTTCTTTTGCATATCACACAAATCAGCAAAGTTGTTTAGATGAGTAGCGGCATCTTCACTAGGAAGGCCGACGAACTGATCTGTCATAACAAGATTTAGCAAAGCAGTATTGATTTGACAAGACTCGACATCATTAAGAGGAGCAATCGGAGTACTAAGGAAATCATTATTATTGGTATTGGAGAAATCACACAATTTGGTATTATCTTGCACCATGGCAACAAGTAATCCAACACACAAGCAAACAGAAAAAGGCAAGTGAAAGAGAGAGGAGAAGATTGGGAAAGAGAGGGCGAATAAATGGCAAGGGTGAAGTGGGGGAGATGAAAACGAGAGGCAAATGGCAAATAATGTAAATGCGAGGGAGATGAGTTTGTGATGGGTACTTGGTATGTCTTGACTTGAGCGAAGACCTCCCAGGCAACGGCGCCAGAGATCCTTCTTGCTACGTCTTGAGCTTGCGTTGGTTTTCCTTGAAGAGAAAAGGGTGTTGCAGCAATAGTAACGTAAGTATTTCCCTCAGTTTTGAGAACCAAGGTATCAATCCAGTAGGTGGCTCCTCAAAAGTCCCATGCACCTACACAAACGAACAAAGAACTCACAACCAACGCAACAAAGGGGTTTTCAATCCCTTCACGGCCACTTGCGAAAGTGAGATCTGATAGAGATAGTATGATAAGATAAATATATTTTTGGTATTTTATAATATAGATTGGAAAAGTAAAGATGCAAATAAAAGTAGATTGAAAGCTTTATATGATAAAAGATAGACCCGGGGGGCATAGGTTTCACTAGTGGCTTCTCTCAAAGATAGCATAAGTATTACGGTGGGTGAACAAATTACTGTCGAGCAATTGATAGAAAAGTGAATAATTATGAGATTATCTAGGCATGATCATGTATATAGGTATAAGGTCCGCGACAAGTAGACGGACTCCTGCATGCATCTACTACTATTACTCCACACATCGACCGCTATCCGGCATGCATCTAGAATATTAAGTTTATAAGAACAGAGTAACGCATTAAGAAAGATGACATGATGTAGAGGGATAAAATCAAGCAATATGATATAAACCCCATATTTTTATCCTCGATGGCAACAATACAATACGTGCCTTGCTTCCCCTGCTGTCACTGGGAGAGGACACCGCAAGATTGAACCCAAAGCTAAGCACTTCTCCCATGGCAAGAAAGATCAATCTAGTAGGCCAAACCAAACTGATAATTCGAAGAGACTTGCAAAGATAACTCAATCATACATAATAGAATTCAGAGGAGATTCAAATATTTCTCATAGATAAACTTGATCATAAACCCACAATTCATCGGATCTCGACAAACACACTGCAAAAAGAGTTACATCAGATAGCTCTCCACAAGAGAGGGGGAGAACATGGTATTGAGATCCAAAAATAGAGAAGAAGCCATGTAGCTAATAACTATGGACCCGAAGGTCTGTGATAAACTACTCACAACTCATTGTAAGGGCTATGGTGTTGATGTAGAAGCCCTCTATGGTCGATTCCCCTTCCGACGGAGCGCCGACGAAGGCTCCAAGATGGGATCTCGCGGATACAGAAGGTTACGGTGGTGGAAATTGTTTTTCGTTGGCTCCTTGGATGTTTTTGAGGTACGTGGGTATATATAGGAGGAAGAAGTACGTCGGTGGCCGCCCAAGGGGCCCACAAGATAGGGGGCGCGCTCAGAGGGGGTGGGCGCGCCCTCCTATCTCCTGGCCGCCTCGATCGCTTCTTGACTTGCACTCCAAGTCCTCTGGATCACGTTCGTTCCAAAAATCACGCTCCCGAAGGTTTCATTCCATTTGGACTCCGTTTGATATTCCTTTTCTTCGAAATACTGAAACAGGCAAAAAAACAGCAATACGGGCTGGGCCTCCGGTTAGTAGGTTAGTCCCAAAAATGATATAAATATGTAAAATAAAGCCCATAAACATCCAAAAGGGGTAATGTAATAGCATGGAACAATCAAAAATTATAGATATGTTGGAGACGTATCATGTACATGGCTGGGTCGGAACGGAGAAACAACCTCGTCGTTGTGTTCATGGGGAGGCAACAGAATGCGTCGTGTTCATGGGGAGGCAACGAAATGCTCGTGTTCATCGGGAGGCAACGGAATGCGAGGGAGCCAACCGGCTGGGTCGGAACGGAATGCGTTGTCGTGTTCATCGGGAGGGCTTCGACGGAATAGGCGATGGAAATGAGGCATGGCATACTGCAGAACGGAGGAAACGGACTTCTGTTCGACCGGCCACGTTTGAAACGGGATCTTGTTCATCGGGAGGGGTCTGGCGTACTGCAAAACGGAGGAAACGGACCTCCTACAGTCAAAACGGGGGTCCTATTGATTGGGAGGGGTGTGGCATACCGCAAAACGGACGAAACAGACTTGTGTTGGAGCGCTACGGTCGAAACGGGGGTCCTGTTCATCGGGAGGGGTGTGGCGTACCGCAAAACGGGACTCCACGGGATACTATTCATCTCCACCGTCGACCTCCTCCAGCCTCCACGGGCTACCATCGACCTCCTCCAGCCTCCACGGGCTCCTGTTCATCCAGCCTCCACCGTGCACTACTCCACCGGCTACTGTTCAACCACCCCTCCACGGGCACCCCTCCACCGTCTACTGTTCATCCAGCCCTCCACGGGGTCGTCATGTTCATCCAGCCCTCCACACCACAGGGTCCTGTTCATCCAGAAGCAACGCCACCGCTAACTATTCATCCAACCCCCCCTCCCCCCCCCCCCCCCCGCAACACTCACTGTTCATCCAGAGAGGCAACATCCATCGGCTTCAGTTTGCAGCAGTAGCGAAGGAATCGCTCGATCAGGTTTAGTTAACAGCTATCGATTGATTGCTCCGGTTCAGTAACGCGTAGCCTGCAGTGCAATCGCTCGGGTTCAGTTAGAGCCCAACGCCTCGCTCATGTTCAGTTAGAGCCAACGCCTCGCACACACGCATGTACATGTACGAGAGAAACGCGCATCGCTCGGCCCCCGACCTCCCACCGTAACCGGGAACTCCCCGAAATTTTCCTCGCCCTCGCTTCTACCACGGTTTTTTCCGTCATGGACGGCCCAAAGAATGTCATGCAACTGCGTCTCTGGCCCGCTCAGGACGAAAAGCCCATTTTCTGTCATGATTTTTTGTCATAGAAGTAGGATCCCACCACATCTATGATGATACCGAGTTTTGTCACAATTATCGTCATAGAAGTGTCATATGTATGACAGAAAAAAGTTTCATTTGGCCCAAAATGTCATGGATGTGTCTTTTTTTGTAGTGTTCGATGCCCACAAACGTCGAGTGGGGTGATGCCTCATCTTCTAAAGTATTGGGTCTTGGCAAGGTTGTCATTTCTCATGATCTAACGATCGAGAAAGTCATGCTTGTTGAGTCCCTTTCTTACAATCTACTTTCCATTCGTCAACTTGCACTCATGAGCTTTGCCACTTTCTTTGATATTGATACCGTGGCCCTCTTGTGGAGCAAGACTCTTAAAGTAGCCTTTGTTGGGCATGTCGAGAACGGTATTTATGTGATTAACTTCTCGGAGTGACCCACTAAGACCGCGACATGCCTAATGGCTAAAGTTGATGTGGGATGGCTTTGGCATCGTCGTTTAGCCCACGTCAATATGAGATCTTTGCAAAGTCTTCTCAAGGGGGACCATGTCCATGGACTAACAAATGTTAGTTTTGCCAAAGATCGTGCGTGCAGTGCCTGTATCAAAGGAAAGCTTCATGAGAAGGCTCACCCTCCCACGACTATCATCTACTCGAAGAGACCCTTGGATCTCCTTCACATGGATCTCTTTGGGCCTCCATCCTTTGATAGTCTTGGAGGTAGAAAGTATTGCTTGGTGATTGTGGATGATTATTCAAGATACACTTGGGTATTTTTCTTCAAGAGCAAGAGCGAGACTCAACAAACCATCATCAACTTTGCAAATGAAGCTCAATGTCAACATGATGCAAAGATCTTGACAATAAGAAGTGACAATGGCACCGAGTTCAAGAACTACACCTTGGATGAGTTTATTAGTGATGAGGGGATCAAGCATCAATATTCTGCACCATATACCCCTCAACAAAATGGTGTCGCGGAGAGGAAGAACTGGACGTTGATGGATGCGGCAAGGACCATGATGGCAGAGTTCAAGTCTCCATACAACTTTTGGGCCGAAGCCATCAACACAGCATGTCATGCATCCAATCGGCTCTATCTCCGCAAAGGCTTGAACAAGACTCCTTATGAAATACTTACCGATAACAAGCCCAACCTCAAGTACTTCCGGGTGTTCGGGTATAAGTGTTTCATTCTCAAGAAAGGTGTTTGTTTGTCTAAATTTGAGGCTAGAGCTTATGAGGGCATATTTGTTGGTTATGCTACAAACTCTCATGCTTACCGTGTCCTCAACAAGTCCACCGGACTCATTGAGGAGACGTGTGACGTGGAGTTTGACGAAAATAACGGCTCCCAAGTGGAGCAAAGTGGTACTTGTGATGTAGGTGATGAAATTCCTCCCCAAGCCATAAGAAGAATGGGTGTGGGTCATATCCTACCCATTGAGGAACCACTTGTGGCCGAAGGAGAAGGACAATGCTCCACTCAAGTGGAGCCATCACCAACCCAAGACCCACACGCTTCCGAAGAACAAAGTGAAGGCCCTCAACCTCATGAACAATACCAAGGGCAAGATCAACCTCAAGATGGTGGTGAACCACCAAATGATGCCCAAGGTCAAGTTCTCCCCCTCGAGCAAGTTCAAGATCAAGAGCAAGCTCAAGATCAAGAACAAGCTCAAGACGGCGCTCAAGATGATCAAGAAGTTACCCCTTCTCCTTTCACATCCGAGGAGGAATTAGAGCGTCGTGCCATGAAGATTGCTTCCAAGCTCACTACCCAAGGTCATCTCATGGAAAATGTGGTTGGAAGCCTAAGAAAGGGGGTAAGCACTCATAGACAATTAGGAAACTATTATGAACATCACGGGTTTGTCTCTTGTGTTGAACCCCAAAAGGTCTATGAGGCGCTCGAAGATCCGGATTGGCTCAATGCCATGCATGAAGAACTCAACAACTTCGAGTACAACAAGGTGTGGAGATTGGTGCTAAGGCCATCGGGGAACCACAATGTCATTGGAACCAAGTGGATATTCAAGAACAAGCAAGATGCTCATGGGACCATCGTTCGCAATAAGGGAAGATTGGTAGCACAAGGCTACTCCCAAGTCGAGGGTATCGACTACGGTGAAACCTTTGCTCCCGTTGCTCACCTTGAATCCATTTGTTTGTTGATTGCTTATGCTTCCCATCACAACTTTAAGTTACAACAAATGGATGTGAAGAGTGCTTTTCTTAATGGTCCTATTAATGAGTTGCTTTATGTCAAGCAACCCCCCGGGTTCGAGGATCCCTACTTCCCCGATCATGTGTATCAACTCGATAAGGCACTCTATGGCCTTAAGCAAGCCCCACATGCATGGTATGACCACCTTACCGAGTTGTTGCAAGATCGTGGATTTGAAGTTGGGCAAATCGATCCCACTCTGTTTACTAAGAAGGTCAAAGGGGAGTTGTTTGTGTGCCAACTATATGTTGATGATATTATCTTTGGTTCCCTTAACAAAGCTCTCAATGAGGAATTTGCCGCTCTCATGACCTCTAAGTTCAAGATGTCTTCGACGGGAGAGTTGAAGTTCTTCCTCGGTTTCGATATCAAGCAAAGGAGAGAAGGTACCTTCATCAACCAAGCAAAATACACTCAAGACATGCTAAAAAGATTCATGCTAAGTGATGTCATTCCGGCTTCCACTCCAATGCCCACCAAGTGCCTACTTGACATTGATCCCAATGGTAAAGCAGTGGATCAAAAGGTATATCGCTCCATGATTGGCTCCTTGCTTTACCTTTGTGCATCTAGACCAGATATCATGTTGAGTGTGGGAATGTGTGCACGGTTTCAAGCCACACCGAAGGAAAGCCACTTTGTGGCGGTCAAGCGAATCTTCCGATATTTGGCTCATACCCCAAACTTAGGCTTATGGTACCCAAGAGGATAAAACTTCAAGCTTGAAGGATATTTGGATTCCGATTGGGCGGGAGACAAAGTGGATAGGAAGTCCACTTCTGGAGGGTGCCAATTTCTTGGTTGCTCTTTGGTGAGTTGGTCTTCCAAGAAGCAAAGTTGTGTGTCTCTCTCGTCCACCGAAGCGGAGTATGTGGCGGCCGGTAGCTGTTGTGCACAAATCTTATGGATGAGTCAAACTTTAAAGGAACACATTGTCATTTGTGACAAAGTGCCTCTTTGGTGTGACAATGGAAGTGCCATCAATTTTTCTCTCAACCCGGTGCAACACTTCAAGACGAAGCATATTGAGATTCGGTACCACTTCATCCGGGATCATATTAGGCGAGGGGAGATCGAGCTCAAGTATGTCAACACTTATGATAACCTTGCAGATATTTTCACGAAGCCCTTGGGTGAAGCAAGATTTCGCGAGTTAAGGCATGAGCTAAATATCATTGATTCAAGCAATGTGACTTGAACCCTTGCACACCCCACCACACTCAACTTGTTGTGTAGTTTAGGTGTAGGCATGGACATAGGGGGAGTGGTGTTCTCTCAATGAACTCTCCCTCCCCCCATTATGCATAAATTGATCAACTCTTTCACATTAGCCATTTTTGATGGTATGTGTGCTTCAAAGACGAGTTTTGGTCATGGGCCCAAGGATAATTCTTCGCGGCGCCATACCTTCGGAATCAAACATAGGTGGCCTCTGCCACCGCACTCTCTTGGAGAGGAGTGTGGTTCTCGTCCTCTCTGTGTTGGTTTTTGCATTTGTGTTTGCTCTCTTCCAGTCGTTTTCTCTTTCTTGAGCTAAGCTTTTTTGCCAGTTTTCTTGCGGCTGAGCGGTACTACCGCTGGGTGCGCGGTACTACCGCTGATAAGCATCAAGAGGTAATACCGCCCACTCCAAGCGGTACTACCGCTCTGGGGCGGGTGTGGGGGTTATGTTCGGGCAGGGGGAGTTTCTTTTCTCCCCCATACTCATTTGCTCCACTCGCTCATCTTCTTCGTCGCTTCAGCGACGTCTCGCCGCAGGAGGGTTTCGGTCGGCCGCCGTCTTTGTGCCGCCCATCTCCAGTTCCTCTGGTGGAGTCGATCCCCACCGTGTCCTCTTGCCATGGATGCCGGTATTGCCCCCGTTCCCGCTCTCTTTTTGCCTAGATCTCAAATCTAGTTGTTAGGGACAATAGGCATTGTTTTTCTTGTTTTTTTGCTAAGTCGAGGCTCGAGTAGGATGGAGATGGCTTATAGGCCTTTTTCATTGAAGTTTGGTAGGTTTATTTTTGAATTTGGCATCACCGGTAGTGCCGGATCTGTCCAAGGCAGTAGGGAACCTCCGTTCCCCGTCTAGAGCGGTACTACCGCTCATCTGGCGCGGTACTACCGCTCAAGCAGTACTGTCGCGGATGGGTCGCGGTACTACTGCTGGATGCCCTATTCCATCATTCTCTTACCACGGTTTGATCCATGTTGCTTTGTTTGGAGGCTTATGCTCTTTCTTTCATGTTGTTTCTATTGCTCGTGTGTTTGGTTCCAGGTGATGAACATCCTGAGCAGCAAGCCCGTCATGTCAACCCCGGATGTTCAACGTCAAAGCGCTACTGCACCTTTGAGACAGTGGGTGCTTCCTCAAGTTCTCATCCTCCGCCTCAACTCAAGAAGAAGCCTGCCAACAAGCCGAAGCCGAGGGGCAAGACTGTGACTGAGATGACTGCCAAGGAATTCTGGGAAAGGCGTCGCCGCAACCCCTATGCGGAAGAACAAGAACCCACTTTGGTCAACCGTCCATTCTGGAGTCGTTTTCAGTTTGCCATCTACTTTGATGTGATCAAGGCCAAGAAGAATCTCTATGTTGATGTGCGCTCCATCGACACGGATGCTATGGAGAAGGACCCTGAGTACTTTGGCGAAGCCCTTCAGATGTGCTCTCAGCTGAACATCCTCAGAATCATGCAGTTCAACAAGGACTTTGATGCAGATTTGGTGGCTCAATTCTATGCCACTGTTCATCTCAGGACTGATGCAGAAAGAACTCTGACTTGGATGACAAATGGCAAGTTGCTTTCTGTCAAGTGGAAGGCCTTCATGGAGTTACTTGGGGTGGAAGATCACGGGCTTGAGACTCCAGTTGGCTTCCGCCCTCACCGCAATACCACCTCCACTCACAAGCAAGCTCTCCGGCCCTACTGTTCTGTGAAGATTCACCTCGTGACTAAGAAGGAAACCTATGAGCTGCCTGCCTTTCTGGACATCCTTCACCACGTTTTCCGAGAGACTCTATTCCCTCGTATCGAGAATCTGGATATGGTCCACTCCTATCTTGTGGATATGCTCCTCTTCTGCCAGCATGAGAAGGAAACAAACACTGGCGAGTCCATGGACATCTCTCATGTTATGTGGTCTGAACTTCTTTCTGCCATTTCTGAGCGCAAGTGCCCAATCTATGGTCCATTTATCATGTTGCTCATTGAGAAGGCATGGGCACATGTCTATCCCAAGGTTATGCTAGAAACTGGAGAATTGGTTTCTCATGAGATCAAGCGTCTAAGGAAGAAGGACAATTGGGGCACCCCGGCTCCTAAATCTGGGGGTCCATCTACTACTGCTGACATGGATACCGAGGGCGAGGCTGAGGCCGATGATGATGAGGACTATGAGCCCTCTGGAGTGGATCCCTCTTGGGCAAAGAAGATTAAGCATAAGATGAAGAAACTCTTCTGCATGGAGTCTCATGGACAGTACATGTCTCATGTCTCTGAGAAGAAGGCCCGCAGCCATCACAAGGAGCTCATGCGTCAGTTGGGTGCAACTGTTAACAACGGTTTTTGAGGGAAGGATCACTGATGAGGATGAGTGGGTTCAGCAGCACTGCCAGTGGACCGATTCAGATGCCGAGTAGTTTCCAACCAAAGACGGCAATGCAGACGATCCCGCTGGGATGTGATGTTTGAGATCCTCAGTTTGCTATCACCTGGAGCCGTAGCAACGCTCTTTGACTTTTTGGTGTCTCGATGCCAAAGGGGGAGAGAGTATAGGGATTTGTGGCATTGCCGAGTTGCGAGTGTGTGTCTGTGTCTTTGTGGTTTGTTGTGTCATTGCTTTCTCTTGTCGTTTGCTTGATTTGGTTTTGTGCCCGTGAGACCTAGTTCCAGTCATATGGTGTGAGACATATGCTACCTTATCCATTATTATCTATGTCCATCAAGTTCTTTGGTAATTTGTGAGTTGCATGCTTATCTTAGTATATACCCTGCTCACACGTACCCATATGCTTATGTTGTTGGACTATAAAATATAGTGGGAGTGTTGATCCTATTGTGTGTGCTTTGCATTCCAAAGGCACTACTAATTATGTGCACACATTTAGGGGGAGCCCGTCTATATTTTGTAGTTCTAAGTATCTCTTCATTCTTGTACTATCCTTGTGCAAATCCCTTGTTGTCATCAATCCACCAAAAAGGGGGAGATTGTTAAGGCATATCTCTCTCGATGTAGTTTTGGCGATTGATGACAACACGTTTGCGGACTAATCGTGTGCTTTGAGCATTTCAGAGATTCATCCTTTGGCATGAGACGACCCCTTCCCCTCGGAGTTTTAATCAAGACGGTGTAGCTCTTTCGTTTCTGTTTTGGTGGACATGTTTCGTAGGAGTCATCGTACTATCAAGAAGGGATCCGCTTTTGGTAAGGCTTGGGTGGAATCAACACGTACACATCCGTTTTGCACCCACAGAGCCTTCCCGCTTTGATGGAGGCTTTCTTCCCCTTCTATGTGTGTGGCTTGGTCCCAGCGGCAGTACCATGGTGCCCAGCGGTAGTACCGCTCAAGAGCCACAGGCGGCAGTACCGCTCTGCAACGGTAGTACCGCCTGTGGGTCCTCAGCCGTAGTACCGCTGCGGTACCGGGTTCCTACCGCTTTGACTCAAGGGGGTCGCCTCTCGTGTCGGATTGTGCGGCACTAAGCAGCGGCAGTAGAAGCGGTAGTACTGCCCTACCACCACGGCAGTACCGCACTGGGTCCATCCTCTGCTCATCTGCATGCCCTCCCTGGCTGCGCGGTAGTACCGCGAGGGGGAGCGGTAGTACCGCTGCCCCCTGCGGTAGTACCGCCCTCTGCGGGGCTGTTCTGGGGGCTAACGGTTGGATTGTTCCCCCCACTATAAAAGGGGGTCTTCTCCAAAGTTGACTCACCTCTTCCCCCAAAAGCTCCATTGTTGCTCCAAGCTCCATTTTCGCCCGATCTCTCTCCCTAGCCAATCAAACTTGTTGATTTGCTCGGGATTGGTTGAGAAGTCCCCAATCTACACTTCCACCAAGAGAAATTTGATTCCCCCCACTAATCCCTAGCGGATCTTGTTACTCTTGGGTGTTTGAGCACCCTAGACGGTTGAGGTCACCGCGGAGCCATAGTCCATTGTGGTGAAGCTTGGTGGTGTCATTGGGAGCCTCCAATTAAGTTATGGAGATTGCCCCAACCTTGTTTGTAAAGGTTCGGTCGCCGCCTTCAAGGGCACGAATAGTGGAATCACGGCATCTCGCATAGTGTGAGGGCGTGAGGATAATACGATGGCCCTAGTGGCTTCTTGGGGAGCATTGTGCCTCCACACCGCTCTAACAGAGATGTACTTCCCTTCAAAAGGAAGGAACTTCGGTGACACATCCTCGTCTTCACCTGGTCCACTTTTGGTTATCTCGTACCTTTACTTGTGCAAGCTTATTTGTGTTGTATCTCCTGCTTGCCTGTGTTCTTGTTGTTGTTGCATCATATAGGTTGCTCACCTAGTTGCATATCTAGACAACCTACTTTAATGGAAAGTTTAATTTGGTAAATAAAAGCTAAAAATTGTTAGTTGCCTATTCACCCCCCCCCCTCTAGTCAACTATATCGATCCTTTCAAATACTATGAGCTTCATGTCCTTACAAATTGAGCATAATAGTTTCTTTAGGAACGAGCTCAAGGAGTAGAATTTTTTTATGGAATATATGAATAAATAGCTCGATGATATGTCTAAAGAATTTTACGGTCTTAAATCTCAATTTGCTCACCTTGAAAATGTAGTTGGCCAAATTTCCGATCCAAATAATATCCACAGCTAGTAGCTAGATGGCTTCTTATATCTCTTTGATCTTCAATACAATGTTCTCCTTGATCCTCTTGGAGTTCTTTCCGATGTAATCTTCTTTTGCAGTGTGTTTGTCGGGATATGATGAATAGTGAGTTTATGATCTGAATATTCATGAGAAGTAATTGAGTCTTTTCTTAACTTTATTATGCATGATTGTTATAGCTTTGTATTTCTATCCGTTTGGTTTGGCCAACTAGATTGATTTATCTTTAGTGGGAGAGGTGCTTTGTAATGTGTTCAATCTTGTGGTGCTCTATATCCCAGTGAAAGAAGGGGATAAGATACGTATTTGTATTGTTGACATTATGGGTAAAACGATGGGGTTTATTTATAGTGATTGGGTTTACCTTGTCTACATCACGTCATCTTGCCTAAGGCGTTACTCCATTTTTATGAACTTAATACCATAGATGCATATGCTGGATACTAGTCGATTGGTGGAGTAATAATAGTAGATGTAGGTAGGAGTAGGTCTACTTGTCTCGGGCGTGATGCCTATATACATGATCATTGCCTTGAATATCGTCGTAACTATGCGCTTTTCTATCAATTGTCCAACAGTAATTTGTTCACCCACCATATGCTATGTGCTCGAGAGAGAAGCCTCTAGTGAAAACTGTGGCCCCCGGGTTTAATTCAATCATATTATAAAATCCAAAATTCCTTTGCTGCATTTTTATTTCTTTTATTTTGTTTTGCAATTTACCTATCTACCACTAAAAGATTTGATCCTTCACGAGTTCAAGGGGATTGACAACCCTCGTGCCCGCGTTGGGTGCAATTATTTGCTTTTGTGTGTGCAGGTGCTGTTCACCAGGCTTTGCGTGATTCTCCTACTCGTTTGATAAACCGTCGTTCTCATAGAGGGAAATACTTATCTCTACTGTACTGCACCTCCCCTCCTCTTCGGGGAAAATCCCAACGCAGCTCATAGGTAGCAGTTGTTCAGGTGGATCGGACACCTCGGTTGCGACCCCATACGACCGCCCATATGAGTGGGCGTGATTGTATGAAAGGTTGTCTTTTGCTCTGCTTCCTCTAGTGCGCCTCCCACTTGATCTCTTCTATCTCCACTTCACTCATTTCCATGTATTGGCTTGATTTCATCCATAAATAGCCCATTTCTCATGGAAACAAAATAAATATCAAATATTTGGAACATTCATTAGTCATTAGTAGAAATATCAGGAAGATTATCTCGGTTTTAATGAAATATTTTGGTTTAAACTCATGTTAGAGGATTTTAAAAATAACACTTATCACCTTTGCATACTTGCACCAATTACCCCCACTGATCCCATTAGTGCAGTCACGCATTCTCGGGACCTTTCCCCGGCGAGATCGAAGAGAATCATGCGGAGAGAAATCTCTGGAAGAGGGCGTGGCACTACTGCGAATGGGTCAAGGGCAAAGTGTGTCGTATAGCTGAATTAACCAAAGGTGCCACACTCCTTCAATCCATGATCGACTAGTTCGACCGCATCTCAACGGCCGCCTCCGCAGAGATGGAAGTTGTGCTCATGACAGCCTTAAAAAAGTGATTGTGTCCCTCATCCAAGACGCACATGCGTTCATTGATCACGTGGCCCTAGAAGTTGTAGCAGCAAAAGCCTCCCTTTCCTATGAGGTCTCCTTCAAGAGGAGGAAGAGCTCGTAGTTCAATTAGTAAAGAATCATAGTTTTAAGGTTGTCTGAATTCTAGTTCTAATCCTTCTTGAAATCTATTTAGTCACTCCATTAGTCCATCCAAGTTGAAATCCTAGTTCAAAAACTTTCCTTGTTGAGGTGGGGGAAGGACAAAGATGTCTTTGAGCTAGTGATAAATGTGTCACACATGGGAAGAATTTGTAGAGGTGCATTTTATGGCCTCGGTAGGCTTGTGATCAACCCATAGATACCAATGAAAAATAAATAGACACTCAAAAAAGGTACATGCTCAAACATCATTAATTAACTCCTTATCAATTTGTTTTCTAGGTTTTTTATCGGATTTTTTGGCGGCATGGCCAAGCAGTAAGGTAGGGGACTACAAATCCTTCATCCCCAGTTCAAATCCGTGCTTAATTCGAAATAGGAAAACGACATCAGATAAAGTGAGAAATAAACCAATTTGGGATCCTCATTTTGGTCAACCCTCCATGGAAGCCTTTACTCGAGGAGGTGTTGCGTCCGCTCAATATTTCTTGTTCTGGAGATAAATCCAAATTCCAATGGTAGATGAATAATTGCAAATTTGCGTGTGTATGAGAATAGAATAACTTCAAAATAACTGACATAATTTTGTATGTTTTTACCCTCGGGGGGAAAGTAAAGGCCCTTGTCCCTTTGAAAGGTTGTGGACGAGGAGGGATTCGAACCCCCGACACCGTGGTTCATAGCCATGTGCTCTAATCCTATGAGCTACAGGCCCAGCTGTCTCCAATCCAACTAATCATTACATGATTTCCAATAAAGTAAAGATCATCAATTAAAGGTATAAATAAAGTAATATACTGGAATAATAAAAGATGAATCCCCAGAGAGGGAACTCTGGGAAGATATAATAAATTAAGATGCTCCTAATGGAATACATAACAAAGCCACTTTGCCACCTACTGTTACTAACTCGCCGTCTCCCCACGTTAAGATAGTACTTGTTGTTGCACCATGAGTTGTTACGCCAGTTCGTAGTTACTGGAACTATGTCGTATGGGTTAGCAATGACCCCAATCAAATTATTTGGGCCTACTCGTTATCAGTGGGACCAAGGATACTTTTGGCAAGAAATATATCAAAGAGTTAGCAATGGTTAGCCAAAAATCTTAATTTATTAGAAGCTTGGTCTAGAATTCCCAAAAATTGGCATTTTATGATTATATTGGTAATAATCCGGCAAACGGGGGATTGTTCAGAGAAGGCTCAGTGGACAAAGGGGATGGAATAGTTGTTGGATGTCAATTAGAAAGGACTAAAAATTAATTAAATTCAAATTGAAAAATTTAAAATGGGGTACCCATTGAGCAAAGATAAGTTGTAATTGTATGGCAGTATCCGAAAACATATCTTGGTGTACGACCTAAAGGACTCATGGAACCTGCTACTAATTGTTCCTCTGCTTCTGGTAAATCAAAGGGTAATCTTTCACATTCTACCAAAGAAGAAATTAAAAACCCTGAAAACCTAGAGGTAAAAGCATTACCAAAGGCTCATTCATCAAAAATTAAAACCATACAAACAGGAAAAGAAAAACGAATTTATTCACAAGACCCAGGAAATCGTAATTTTGGATTCCATTCATAAAAGATATTTTATTGCGACATGCTATTTTATCTGTTGCTTACTTTGAGGATTAGTCGTGGTCTTCTGGACTCTACCAAGAGTCTGGACTAATTTGTATACTTTACACATTTAATAAACACATATAGATACTGACATAGCAAGCGATTAATCATAGAACTCATATTATATATAATATAGGTTCTTTATATTTTTTAAAAGAAATTAGAAATGATAATGATTATGAAATAAAAAACTCATATCATAATTTTTTTAAATTATTGTGAATCCACTCCAATCGAATATTGAATATTCAAAATTTTCAATCCAAATTCAAAGTTTTTGAGATCTTTAAAAAAGTGGATTAATCGGACGAGGACAGACAGAGAGTCCCATTTCTACAATTCGCGTATGTCCGGCAGATCTACCCGTTGTGGATTGTAGATTTGAAATGGATATTAAAAGAAAACAATTGCTTAATTATAGTATTGATTTTGGAGTTTGTATATTTTGTGGCAATTGTGTTGAGTACTGTCCAACAAGGTGATCCATATGGACCGTGATCCGTATACATTATGGAGACTTCCCACATGGCGACTCTGCTAGAGTTGCTCTTACAAAAAGAGAGGCGAGTGGTGCCATTAGCTAGCTAGATCTACCAGCAACCTTTTTCTATTTGGTAGAAACCACACATGTGATTCACGGTCTCCAAGTGGCCACGCCACATCCGACGGCTGTGCATCGCAATAACCATGTGGAGGGGAAAAGGGCAAAAAGTGGGATAGGGGGAGGGGCAACGGATAAAGCGCATTCATTGATTGTGGCTCGGTGTATCTTCTTCAATCTCTCATTGACATTTTTATTTCGATTCTCCTTTTTTTCCACTCTCATCCTTCCCTTCTTGAAATCTAGGGTAATGATGTTAGTGTAGCGAAAGCAAGGGGACAGTGGAACGAAGATGCTACAAGAGGGCCTTGGTGCTTCTAGAATCTAGACAGTAGGAAGATTCCGACAATGACCCCTATGCCCCCTTTGACCTCTACTTCTGATTCAAAGAAGGAAAGGGCAAGGCAAAGGGACCTCACCAGTGATGTCTTTCTTTAGTTTATTATGTTCTTAGATTTAAATCCTAGTATACCATGCCATGTGTTTAACTACCCTGTACTATCTTATGTTATAATTTGTCCAGTGAATGTCAGATGTGTCCTATCGAATGATATATATTGCATGAGTTGGGGAAGGGTAAATTTGGGGGTGTCGTGTTAGGGGCAAACAAATATGTTGGTGCAGTTGAGTGCCCTGAGAGTTTTGGAGATTGTTGGACAGAAACAGTGAGGGACTAATGTGTTGCCCACACACAGAAATTAGGTCCCTGGAGTTCATAGGAGTTTGCTATGAACTCAGAAGATTATTATGTGCAAAGCGGAGAAGAATGCTAAAGCAATCGAGAAGATTGCTATCAAAGAGATTGCCTGGCGGAAATGACTCCAAAAAATGCCGACACGAGGCAATTGCTATGAAACATTGTCTGAGAGTTTTGAGTGCGGCAGAGAAGAATGAAGATGAAGAGAAGACATACTCCCTCCGGTCCATATTATTTTTCGCTCAAACGAACATATCTAGCACTGAAATACGTCTAGATATATCCGTTTGAGTGACAAGTAATATGGATAAGAGGGAGTAGTATCTTCTGTTGTAGTTCATTTCTCTTATTTGAGTCATATAGGACCACTGTACTACTAAAAAGGGTCTAAGTATTTTAAAACTTAAGTTTCTCTGATGCATAACCGAAACATATCCCAAGTAAGATGAGATAAATCTCTTCATGCGTCGATTCATTTGCTTCCCAGCCAGAGACGATAATCTTCTGGGTTGCGGAAGAAATGGTCGAGTAGAGGAGTCAGATTTACCTACTCCCTCCGTCCATGAATAAGTGTATATATTCGCCTTCAAAATTTGTACACAACCTCTTTTTAAAGTGAGGTCCTTTCCGGAAAAATAATAATAAGGGGGGGTTATTTTCCTTAGACGAGTGCGGTTACCAAAGATGTATACTTCCTCTGTTCCTAAATATAAGTTTTTATAGAGATTCCACTATAGACTACATACGGAGCAAAATGAGTGAATCTACACTTAAAATGCATTTATATACATCCGTATGTGGTGTGATATCTCTACAAAAACTTATATTTAGGATCGGAGGGAGTACAACGGATACTTGTGCAACATTTTCCCCGGAGTTCTGATCCACGGCATAACTCCGAACAATGCGGTGAGGTCTGCATCTCAAGGAATCAAACTGGCCAGACATTTAAACCTGACGCAATAAACTCGGCAGTTCATCACGCTGCTTCATAAAAACCCGCGCACGGCGTAGACAGTCAGTTGGATTGCGTGCTACCTGCCCGTGTGACTGCGATATCATCAATATACATACTGCACTCATTTTTTTTTTCGGGTAACATACTCAAATACTCATTGTACACTACTTACCACGGAATAATAGAGTAGCCAATTGAGTGAGAGATGCCCTCGCCCTGCCTCCTGCCAGTGCAAACGCAACAATGCCTATCTCGGGTCATCAGATCATGTGGGCGCCATATGGTTGGACTTGGGAGACGGGGGTTGGTGACGGGGACAGCTTGCCGCAACTGGTCGCTCTAGGATTAGGGTCCCGAAATACCAAACCTTGGATGCATTAGCAGGACGACCCAGCAGGTTTTTGTACTGGTGTCAGAATTTATCTACTGTTATTACTGACCCACCAGCATGTTTCTTCTCACACACAAGTTTATCCCAAATTCTACGAACAATCACTGATAAGTGGGTCCAGCCGTCGATCAAATTATGTTCGTGCAATCGTTTACATAGCAGAGTTCTGTCCAGGCAGGAGCCACACAATCGTGTACCTCGCCTGCAGTGGCCAGTTTCCTCTATCGGCCGGGAGCACGCGAACGACCGAACTTTCCCTCCCTCACGGGCACAGCGGCTGACAAGAACGAGAGGCACGCACAGCGTCATGTAGCGCTAGAATCTTTCCTAGCCGGTGAACGTTGCCCCGGAATCCCTGACAACACCAGCGGCTCGTGCCCACCCGGCCACCCACGCGGTACGCTTGCCTCCCCCTTCGGACGCGCCATGCATGTGCCGCCACCGGCGCTGGAGCCCAGCGTCGTACCTCCCTACGCCGCGCCCAAACAGTGCGTTCCACCGATGTGCCCAAACAGTGCGTTCCACCGATGTGCCCAAACAGTGCGTTCCACCGATGAAAATTGCGCGAGATCACGAGCTCTTCGTCGTCTTTATCCCCCGTGAAAGCTACGGCTACGAGCCTACGACGAGGTTGCTACTGCAACACGAGCGGCCATGTACATGCATGCGACAGTGATAGGAGTAGGAGCAAGTCGGAATTTTAACGTCGTTGAATTGATCATCAATGGCAGGCGCGGTCCGCGCGGATGGTCCAAGGAGACAATAATAAACGCTAAGCTAGCTACTCGCCCCCGAATGGCGGATGGGGCAGGGCGGGAGTACAATGCTCGCGTGAGTCGTGTACCCGCCGCGGGCGAAACCTTCGTGACAACAATGGGGGAATAAATTCCGACCGGTTTCCACCGCACACGGCACAGCGCAGTCACCCTGGCAAATACGTACGCCGCCTCGCCCGCCTCTGTACATCCCCGGTCATCCTCGGTGCCGGAACGCCGGAGCCGTGCCGCGACGGGTTGGCGCGCCGGCCGCGCGGGATCACATGACGACGTCGGAGCGGTGGCCGCGCCCTCCGCGGCGGTGCCGGCGGTCGCCGCCGTACTTCATCCCGTCCGGGCCGAACAAGCGCGGGAGCGCGGCGGCGTCACACTCTGACAGAGCGACCGGGTACCGGCGGCGGTCGTGGCAGTAGGAGTAGGACATGTGCCCACGCCTGAAAGCAGACATCGACGCCTGCTGCCCGGCCGACAAGGAGGCGGCGGCGGGCTCGTACCAGGGCGTGCCGCAGGCCGCCGCCGCGGCGTGGTCGATGGGGTTGACGGGGCAGCCCTGGAGGACGAGGTCGCCGAACTCGGCGACGAATGGCGCGTACTTGTAGTTGACCCTGTAGCGGCCACCGAGGGTGGCCCAGGCGGAGCCGTCCCAGATGGTGGCGTAGAGGGACATGGGCTTGGAGGGGAACGCCGCGCCCATGGCCTCCCTCCTCACCACCTCCCTGATCGGGGTCTCATCCACGTAGAATCTGCAGCCAAAACACAAATGTCAGTGCGCAGTTCACAAAAAGAGAGACCACAAATTATAAATTGTTTTGTTCTCTATTTCTTTATGTGCAGAAACGTTGTCGATTCTTTTGGTAAAAGAATCCAGGCAATGCGCATTGAAACAGGCGCAAAGATCTCGGAATGACCCAAGTTTGCCAAGGTCAGAAGGGTGGTGACACAAGCAGCGGGCAGAGCAAGAAAAACGCCAAAAAGGTCTGTGACTGGCTCTCCCCACGAGCGCTCAGGAATCCAACTTCCAAATCCACACCAGGAATATCATCATAACTTAAATTAATTATGGTGCGCTTCTTCCACCCCGAACCCGAAGTAGGCCAAGCAGACGGAAATGAGAGAAGCAGAGGAATGAACAGTGGAACGCAGATGGGGAAGAATGAGATGGTGCCTCACATGATGCGGTGTTGGGTCCAGAGGATGGAGTAGTGGTGGAAGTCGTCCGTGGGGTCGAAGGGGAGGTCGTAGCGCTCCTCCCGGCCGGCGCCGGTGCTGCCGTTGCCGTACACGTTGGTCTGCACCCGCCACTCGCGCCCGCGCACGTTGCCCAGGAACTCGAAGTCCAGCTCGTCGTGGGTCTTCTCGTACGCGTCGGCGTTCGACAGCTGCATGCGAAAACACAAACAAGCATCTTCTTTAGATTCGCATTAGCATGTTTTTGAATTGATTTGGTGGAAAGATGCACAGCAGGGAGAGTAGCGAGGAAACACTGAACGTACGTAGAATGCAACGACGACACCGGCGGCATAGTCGGCAGGGAGCTTCACTGCGGCGCTGAAGAAGCCGTGGAGGAACAGGTCCTGGGAGGCGAACCCGGAGCCTGCACAAGGAAGAGGAAGACGAAGACACGTTCTTGTGAACAACACCCTGAAGTTGGCAAAATCACAAAACCTCCCTCCTTCTGCCTTAGGAGACTGGACACTGGAGAGGAGGGACCCGTTCGTGAAGCAAAGAAGTGCAATGCGCACCCGCATATTACGTCGAAATCGCATAAGCGCGGCCGCTAAAGCCGGGCAGCACTCACCGGTGGACTCGTCGAGGGCGAGGTGGACGCGCTTGCCATCGCGGCGGAGGGCGAGGTTGCCGCTGCCGAAGAGTTGGGTGTAGCCCTCGTCGAATGCCATGGACCGCACGACGCCGTGGAGCGGCGCCGGCTGCCGTGCCTCTCCGCCGCGGCCAAGCAGGACGACCGCGGCGACGAGGACGAGGAGGAGGTGGGCGAGCCGCGGCGACGGAGGAGGACACGGTGAGCTGGACGCCATCTCCACACCTCGCTCTCCAGTCTCCACTCTGAGCTCGGCTCTGCCTCTCTCTGCGCAACGCGGCCGTGATAGGTGCGATTTTATTGTGATGGCTCCGTCCAGTCTCTCTCTCTCTCCCCTGCTGTGTGAGCGCCTTTTTCTCGGGACGTGAGCTGCTACAGTTTTGTTCGGCGATTTGAATTAGTCCTCGTGTTCGGGCCCAGCGTCCGGTGTCTTGGATTCCTGGCAGGGCGGGCCCCTACTATGCGCACACCAAGTCACCAACGTTGCAAAATTGCATGTCTTCTTTTTTAATTATAATAATTAATAAAGAAATGAAAATCCTGCTGGTAGTAGGAGTAGTACTACCTAGGGCATTTTGGAGAACGATCGATGGAGCGATGGAAGTCGTTTTTATTAAAAAAAAAGACTTTTCGCGTCTGGTTTCAAAATTTTCTGAGAAAAATCAAACACGTTAATATGGATGCTTTTTTCTACATGTGTGCATATTCATGCAATTTTTAATAATAGCGAACAGTTCCTATATTGTTACCCGAAAAAAAAGTGCATATATGTTCACCATTTTCAAAATCGCGATTTTTCCTTTTTTGAGTAGCTCTCACCTTTTTCTTTTTTCGAAAAAACTTCTAATCTATTCATCTTCAATCATGGCAGTACAACGAATACCAGAAATAAAATTTACATCCAGATCCGTAGACCACCTAGCGACGACTACCAGCACTGAAGCGAGCCGAAATCGCGCCGCCGTCATCATTCCTCCATCGCTGGAGTCGGGCACAACTTATTGTACTAGACAGTCGGGAAGTCGTCGTGTTAAGGCCCCATAGGACCAGCGCACCAGAACAGCTACCGTCGCCGATGAAAAATAACGTAGGTTGGAAGGATTCAACCCGAAGACACACAAGCGTAGACGAACAACGACGAGATCCGAGCAAATCCACCAAAGATAGATCCACCTTAATTTATGTCATCTCAAGATTTTACTAGCCTGTACTAGTATACACCCGCATGAACATGCGTGATTTTTCTTTAAATCATACAACTTCAAAATATAAATTTCGATTTTTTCAACAAAACAACTTCATGGAGCCTGTACTAGTAGCATTTCGGAGTACTACTGAGACACTCCGATAGGGATCGCTCGTTCCAGGTCTTTCGACGTTTTTACCTTTTTGCGGGGACAGATCTGTCGACGTTTCACATCGCGGTGAATTCTTTTCCGAGCCTACCGTACAACCACTACTCTCTCGCCTGCGACGAGTAACTGCGGTAGTAGATGGCAGTATACTGCTACCGAACAGTGAAAAGATAGGCTTGGGCCCATATGTCAGTCAGGAGCAGCGGCTCACAGGTTAATTTCTCAACCCAAAGCCGAGGGTTTAAACGACGTGTAGCATCATTATCGTGTCCCCCCTGCTCTCTCTCTCTGCGCCCGTTCTTTGCCTCTGGGAAAGGCAGCGCCTTTTTCTTAATTGCGGACGCAGACGGGACACGGCCTGGGGTTGGCTGCTTGCTCCTGGACGTACGCCGTGCCATGCCAGGCCACTTGCGATCGCGGGGTCCGTGGTAGTAGTGGTAGCTTGACAATGTTGTACAGTACTACTACTGGAGTAGGAGTACTTGCGAACGGAGCCGCGCGGTAAAAATTTCCCAGCTTTTGGTAGTACGCTACCGCTACTCCGTGACCATGAGAGCACGGAAGAAGAGAGTGTTCCAGAGGTGTACATGTATTTGCCGCGGACCGAAATACGTACTGTACTCGGTGTGAGACCGGCTACTTCGCAGCAGACAAGCTCCTCCGTCAGCTCCCCTTCGCCGACGACCTCTGTCGTCCATAGTAGGGGGTCGCCGGATCCATGCGCATGGATCGTTTTTACTTTCTTGTAGTCTAGATTTTTAGGTTGTTCATTCTCTTGGTTTCGACGACGACGATGACGGCATTGAATAAAGATTTTTTGGATCCATCCCTGACGAGGCCATCAGTTCTATGGTTGGGGATGGATTTGGAAACCAATATGTTCAAGCAAAGATGACGTGGCGGCGGCGGCATCCTCGTAGTGGACCTGTGTCCTCGGGCATTGGTGCTTTCATTGTTGAAAGGAAATAATTACTTCCAATTAAATCTTTCCTAGATACCTAAAATTCATTTTATTATGATCCATTTTGTGAAAATATATATTGCACTAAAGATGCAAAATTGTTTTCTTTTTTCCTTTTTGTTCTAACTTTCCCCACCTCGCTTGGAGGAGATCAAAGATCTCCGTCATGCCAGCTGAGGGAGTCCTGGACTAAGGGGTCCTCCAACAGCCGGACTATATACTTTGACCGGACTGTTGGATTATGAAGATCCAAGATAGAAGACTTTTCCCGTGTCCGAATGGGACTCTCCTTTGCGTGGAAGACAAGCTTGGCGATTCAGATATGTAGATTCCTTTCTCTGTAACCGACTTTGTGTAACCCTAGCCCCCTCCGGTGTCTATATAAACCGGAGGGTTTATTCCGTAGGACAACAATCATGACCTCATAGGCTAGACTTCTAGGGTTTAGCCATTACGATCTCGTGGTAGATCAACTCTTGTAATACTCATATTCATCAAGATCAATCAAGCAGGAAGTAGGGTATTACCTCCGTAGAGAGGGCCCGAACCTGGGTAACATCGTGTCCCTGTCTCCTGTTACCATTGGCCTTAGACACACAGTTCGGGACCCCCTACCCGAGATCCGCCGGTTTTGACACCGACATTCATGCTTTCATTGAGAGTTCCGCTCTGACGTCGAAGATAGGCTTGATGGCTCGCCTTGTTATCAAGAACAACATTACCTCCGGGGGAGCCCTGGCCTCAGGCCAAACCCTCCGGCTGGGCGGCCTTATCATGTCCGCCCGTTCGGCCGTCGGGCCAACGAGGACTTCTCGGGTCATCGAAAATCGCCTCCGCATCAACTCAGAATACTCTGAGCAGATGGATCCGATGGAGTTGTCGTCTTTAAACGAACTCCTGGATCGCATCGCCGCCTTGGGAGTCGCTACGGACTACAATCGGATTGGACTTAAACCCGATCAGAGAGAAATTGAATCTCCACCAATCACCCTTTAGATAGCGGTAGTGGAGGAGCAATGCGACGACTCATCCCCTACATTGAGGACGAGTTATGTTCGGGTTTCCGAGCTCACAGAGCCGGACACCCGCACGAGGAAAGATGGGCCCCGAACTCCGAACCTAGAATCGGACTGCGGGCCCGAAAAATTGGTTGATATTCCGGAGCCCGGACTGTTAAGTTCGGAAGTTTCTCAAACTCTGGATCCCAGACTGGGTCAGGGTTCGGATTTAAAAGCCACCCACCCACCTAGATACAAGCGATCTTATCCACATCAGACAGCAGTCCCAGGAAACGGTCCATCACTTTTGGGCCAGATTCCACCTTTTCAAGGACAGGATCAAGGACTGTCGCGATGAAGATGCAGTCTCATTATTTTATAAAAACTGCACGGACGAGGGAATCCTCAATGCAATCAATCGCCGCCACGTCTCACACTTCGTTGACTTGGCAACCATAATACAGAAGTACTGCGCAATGGAAAGCGTTTGGAAAACTCAGGCAGCCTCTTGGGAGCCACCGGTTTCCACCAAACCCCTCGTCCGGACAAAAAGGATGCACCCTCGTCGGTCGCCTAATCCAATAACAAAAAAATCAAAGCCCGTTACGGGGCGCGGAACCGTTCTGAAGGGATGGCTCGATAGGCCATGCAAAATACACATAACACCGGATACCGTACCAACCCATAGCCTTCGAGCATGTTGGATACTCTGGCAGGAGGCCAAGAGCGGCGAGGATCTCCTCACCAAAAACACCACAGAGCAACATCCCATGGAAGACAACAACCCTACAGTATTAACAGTCTTCAAGACTTTCACCTCGAACAATATGCGCAAAAGGGCACTCCGCAGCCTCACTGAAGTCTGCCAAGTTGCAGCAATAAACCCCTGGAACGACACGGCCATAACTTTCAACGAACTAAAATTCAGAACAGTCTGGGCACCTGCCGCACTGGTCCTCAGTCCAATTGTGGACGGCTTTCGGCTTATCAAAGTGCTCATGGACGGCGGCAGCGGACTAAACCTCATTTGTGAGAAAACTCTCAACAAAATGGAAATAGACAGGAGCCGCATTGAGCAAAGTAATACGACCTTCCGAGGAATTATTCCCAGTCGGGAGGCGCGATGTGCGGAAAAAATCACACTAGATGTGGTATTCGGCACGCCGGAGAATTCTCGGTCCAAAGAGATAACCTTTCAAGTGGCCCCTTTCAACAGTGGATATCACGCCCTATTAGGGCGAGACGCATTTGCAAGGTTCCAAGCTATACCCCATTATGGGTATCCAGGCCCAATGGAATCATCACTCTTGCCAGTGATCCGGACATAGCACTCCGCGCCAAAAACAAAACCGCTGCCTTGGCCCTCGAGGCATTGTCTGAAGCCCTCGCGGTCGAAGAACTAACCGCATTGCGGTCCAAAGTGGATAGGGACAACGTGATACTTGATAAGCAATCCAAATCCACCTCCTTTAAACTAGCAGACGAAATAGTCAAATTCCAGGTCCACCCAACGGACTCCACGAAGATAGCATCCATCGGGGCACAGCTGGACCCCACGGTCGACGCTGCACTGCAGGCGTTCCTATGTGAAAATTGGGACATATTTGCCTGGCACCCTTCTAATATGCCAGGAATCTCACGCAGGCTGGCCGAACATAGCCTAAACATATTGAAGGGATACAAGCCGGTCAAGAAAACACTACGGCGCTTTTCTGAACCCAAACGACAAGCCATGGGAGAGGAGCTAGCCAAGTTACTCGAGGCCGGATTCATCAGAGAGATAAAACACCCGGACTGGCTAGCAAACCTGGTGATGGTACCAAAGAAGGATAAATCCTGGCGCCTATGCGTCGATTTCAAAGACCTCAACAAGGCTTGACCTAAGGATCCTTTTCCCCTCCCCCGCATTGATCAGATCATCGATGGTACCGCAGGACACGACTCACTATGTTTCCTCGGCGCATACTCCGGATACCATCAAATCAAGATGAAGGAGTCCGATCAAGCCGCAACGACATTTATCACCCCATACGGGCCTTTCTGCTTCAACACTATGCCTTTCGAGCTTAAAAACGCCGGTCCCACCTATCAACGCATGATTCAAACATGCCTGGAGAAACAAATCGGCAAGATAGTTGAAGCATACGTAGATGATGTAGTCATCAAAATCAGACATGTCGAGTCATTAATAGACGATCTGCGTCTTACATTCGACAACCTCCAAACATATGACATTAAGCTCAATCCGGAAAAATGTGTTTTCGGTGTTCCGCCAGAAAGCTTCTGGGCTTCATCATTTTCAATAGAGGAATTGAGGCAAACCCAGCTAAAATCCGAGCTTTGTCACAGTTGGCTACGCCAATAGACCTCAAACAAGTCCAAAAACTATCCGGATGTGTGGCAGCTTTGAGCCGCTTTATCTCCAGACTAGGAGAAAAGGCATTGCCACTCTATTGCCTTCTCCGACGCACCGATCACTTCGAGTGGACGAACGCGGCAACGGTCGGATTGGAAGAAATAAAGGCTCTTCTAGCAAGCAACCCAATCCTGGCCGCGCCAAATGTCGGCGAACCCATGTTATTATATATATCAGCCACACACCAAGTTGTGAGTGCGGTACTCGTTGTCGAACGAGAGGAGGACGGACACAAATTCCCGCTTCAGAAGCCGGTATACTACGTATCCACTGTCCTCACACCATGCAAATCCCGGTACCCTCATTACCAAAAAATAGCATACACGGTCTTCATGGCATCCCGGAAGCTACAACACTACTTTCAAGATTGCTCAATAACGGTAGCCTCCGAAGTACCTCTCAATGACATAATAAAGAACCGCGACGCTACGGGCCGGATTGCCAAGTGGGCCATTGAGCTCCTCCCATTCTACATATCATACAAACCGCGTCGGGCCATTAAATCCCAGGTATTGGCCGACTTCATCGCTGAATGGACAGAGGACTAACTCCCTAAAGAATACGGCACATATTCCAACTGGGTCATGCACTTCGATGGCTCCAAAATGTTGGCAGTCCTAGGGGCAGGCGTTGTCCTAACATCCCCCACCGGAGATACTGTTCAGTACGTCCTACAAATATTATTCACGGACTCCAACAATGCTGCCAAATACGAAGACGTATTGCACGGTCTTCGGATGGCCGTCTTCATGGGCATACGACGCCTGGAAGTGCGCGGGGATTCAAACCTCGCAATATCTCAAATAAATGGAGATTTCGATGCCAAAGATCCAAAGATGGCGGCTTACCATAACGCTGTTCTCAAAATGTCGGCTCGGTTCGAAGGGCTCGAGTTTCACCATGTGGCTCGTGAAAGTAATCAAGCGACGGATGTCCTTGGCACCGAGGCGACGGATGTCCTCGCTCGCATCAGCGCCAAGCGCGACCCCGTCCCACCTAACATCTATTTGGAAAGGCTCTTCAAGCCATCCGTGGTGTGGCAAGCGGAGAGCAGCAATACCAATCCGGATCCGAATACAACCCCAGATTCCGAACACACCGACATCATGGGGGGCTCAGCCACCAAAATATTACACCATCAGCCCATCTCATCATGGCGGTCATCGCCCCATGGACCGAACCCTTCCTGGCCTACCTTAATAGGCGAGAACTTCCTGAGGACCAGAATGAGGCACGCTGCATCGTGCGACACTCTAAAGCCTACAAGGTTCACGAGGGAGAACTCCATAAGAAAAGCGCTACCGGAGTACTTCAAAGATGTATCTCCGAGGAAGAAGGGCGACAGCTCTTGGCTGAAATTCACGCCGGCCTCGGCGGTCACCACGTCGCGGCTCAGACCCTTGTAAGCAAGGCCTTCCGTACAGGTTTCTATTGGCCGACGACCCGAGCAGACGCACAGGACCTTGTCCAACATTGCGTCGGATGCCAGCTTTTCGCCAACCAAAGCCTTATGCCACCCACCGCTCTACAAATAATCCCCATCACTTGGCCTTTTGCGGTATGGGGCTTGATATGGTCGGACCCCTTAAAGGAGGAAGCCATAAGAAAAAATATCTGTTGGTCATGGTGGATAAATTCACTAAGTGGATAGAGGCAAAACCAGTTAAAACGGCCGAAGCCGGGCCAGTGATAGACTTTATATCCGGTGTTGTGCACCGTTATGGTGTTCCACACAGCATCATCACCGACAACGGCTCCAATTTCACAGCCGATGAGGTGAAGGCCCGGTGTGCCAATCTGGGCATCAAGCTTGACTACGCCTCTGTCTATCACCCACAAACCAATGGTCAGGTCGAACGCTCCAATGGTCTTATTATGAGCGACATTAAACCCAGGTTAGTGCGGTCTTTGAAAGAATCAGACAAGCACTGGGTCGAGGAGCTCGACTTCGTACTCTGGGGGCTGCGGACCACGCCCAACTGTTCAACCGAATATACACCTTTCTTCATGGTGTACGACGCAGAGGCCGTGTTGCCCTGTGACATTATTCACGACTCACCTCGAGTGCGCATGTATGAAGAGAGAGAAGCCGAGCTTGATCGGCAGGATAGCTTAGATGCCCTGGAGGAGGAGCGCGATGTCGTAAAAGCCCGTTCCGCATTCTAACAACAACAGGCCCGCAGATATCAAAGCAGAGAAGTACGGGCCAAGACTTATAATATTGGTGAACTTGTTCTACGCTTGCTGGAGAAGAAAAATGACAAACTCAAGCCCAAGTGGGAGGGTCCCTTCATCATTGACGAAGTCCTCACCAGAGGAGCGTACCGCCTGCCTGATGCATCAGACAACTGCCTAGAGCCGAACCCATGGAACGCGGCCAGACTCCGAAGATTCTATGCCTAGCGTCGGACTCTTTGTTCGTCCCATTTCTTCCCTTTTTTCCATTATTTATTTTCTCTCTCTTTTCACCTTTCTTTTTTAGAGTTGTAAAGCTTTTGTATGGTTAAACCGTACACCTACGACGCATACAATTCTTAATATGTATGTCAATTATACCTGGGGGCTTCTCGTACAGAAGCTTATTATTATTTTCTGAGCATCAAGCTTGTCAGTGTTCTGGGAACGGGGGTCCCCAGACTTGCCTGCCTGCGGCCTGCGGCGTGGCTCAAGGGGCGGCGTAGCGTGGCACATCTTCATCAGCACGAGCTCAAGACCCTCGCGAGGGGCCAAGCTTCGCGGAGCGGACGACAGGAGGCTTCCTCAGGAACGACCTCATCAGGCTAGCTCGCGAGGAGGCGGAGAGATCAAGGCGGGGTACCTCGCGAGGTGCCCCATGACGCAAGCCATGACGACCAAGGGCGCCAGGCGGGCGCTAGCTCGCGCAGTGTCCTTGTTTCCTCTTTGGTGCAAAGGGAGCAAGCATAGGCAAGAGCATCAAGCAAAGGCGTCCATTTCGGTGCAACAAGACCAAGACCAGCAGAACGGCAGGATGGAAGTCATCATGGAGCCCAAGCCGACGTCACCGCCAGAGTCTTTGGCAGGCGAGGACCAACTTTAGTTAGGATAAGTGTACTAGATGTTCCCCTTCAAAATGGCCAATTGTTGGCGCCCTTCTCACTCAATATTTGGGAAGAGGCCCAGGGCCTTTGCCTATAAATAGGACTAGCCACTCTCAAGGCAAGGGAGACGGATCGACCAGTCGAACCTTAGCCAGAACCACCAACACAAGAACCCCTCCCCTCGTGAGGTTGTTCTTCCTTGTACTGTTCATCACCAGCCCAAGAGGCAATCCACCACACACACACTGCAGTAGGGTATTATACCACAATGGTGGCCTGAACCAGTATAAACCCTGTGTCTCTTGAGTTGTTCCTTTGATTGCTTAGTTCCTAGCAAGGCGGTGAGGTGCAGGTAGGTAGAGGGCGAAATCTCCGCGCGGACCCCAGTGTTCGAATCTAGAGGGTCTGCCGGAACCCCAAATCCGACATTTGGCGCGCCAGGTAGGGGTGTGCCGGAATTTGTCTTCCACCGCCCTGTTCTTCACCGACCATCGTGTCCATGTCAGACGCTCGTCGGGCCTGCGCTGAGCGCCGAGCCGCTCTCGCTTCCCGCGTCGCCCAGACGGCCCTCGTCGGTGGCCACCCCCGTCGTTCCCCGTAGCCCGCCGTCAACGCCGCCACCGGCCCGGTGGGGAACGAGCAGCAGGCATCGTCCCAGCACCCATCCATGAGGCGAGACGGCCGCACTACCACTCCCTCGCTCGCCCCGGCTGGTTCCTCGTACCGCGCGCCCCGCGCGGCCATGGAGGCTTGGGCTGCGCTCATCACGGCAAACGATCTCCTGCGCTACCGCCCGGTCGACGACGTCTACGAAGAATGGCTCGACCGCGTCGCCGAGCTCGTCCGTGCCGCAGGGGGCTCCCACGCGCCGTCCTTCTCGCTGCACCGCGCCCTGTCCTGCGCGGGCAATGAAGCTCCGGGGGCGCCTCAGCCGCCTCCCCCTCAAGAAGGCGCTCTGGCCCCGAGGCGCGTGGCCCCTGGACGGAACCTACCCCATCCGCGCGCCTGCGCAGCAAGAGCGGAGCTGCTAAGAGGTTCCTCGCCCCCAGGAGGCTGCCCGAGTGCTCCCTGCTCCGGTCCGTCGCGACGACGCTCCCGTCCCAGCTAGCCAAGACGCCGCGCTGCTCCCAGCTGCAGCGCATGGGGGCCCGCAAGACCAAGATCCTCGTCTCCAGAGGCCTCCCATGACCACATCAGGCTGCCGCGCCTTCACCACCGAGTTGCGCAGCGTCGCGTGGCCCTGCAAGTTCAAGCCAGACCTGCCCCCTCGCTACGACGACACGACCGACCCGGCGGAGTTCCTCCAGCTCTACGAGCTGGGCATCGAAGCCGCCAACGGGGATGAGAAGGTCATGGCGAACTGGTTTCCCATGGCACTCAAGGACGGGGCCCGCACCTGGCTCCTAAACCTGGCCCCAGGCACGATCTCCTCCTGGGACGAGATGCGCGCCCGTTTCATCGCCAACTTCCAAGGTACTCGCGACCGGCCGCCCGCCGTGAGCGACATGCGCCGCATCAAGCAGCAACCAGGGGAGACCCTACAGAAGTACATCCAGCGCTTCAACAACGCACGGCTCAAAATTCCCAGAGTGACCGAGGAGGCAATCATTTCGGCCTTCTCCGACGGCGTGCGTGATGTCAAGATGAAGGAGGAGCTGGCGATGCATGAAGATCTGTGCACTTCCTTGGAGCTGTTCAACCTGGCAACCAAGTGCGCCAGGGTTGAGGAAGGGAGCCTTTCCCTCCTCGAGCTGCCAGCCACAGACCCAGAAGAGAAGAAATCCAAGGCCAAGGACATGAAGCACAAGGGGGCTGCCGTGCTCGGGGCAGAACCAGACACCAAGCGGGGCAGAGATCAGCCCGGGTCTCTCAAGGGCAGCCGGTACTGTGTGTACCACGACCTCCACACCCACAAGACACACGAATGCCAAGAGCTCCGAGCCGTGCGAGAAGGGAGGGTCGGCCGGCGCCCCGACCACAACGATCGTGGCTACGACTGAGGAGGAGGAAGGAACGCAGGACCCCGGGAAGACCGCGGCCCTCGCCAAGGGTTGCACGACCAACCTCGCGAGGATCGCTGGCAGGATCAGCCTCGCGAGGGAGACTGGAGGGATCGGCCTCGCGAGGATCGCCCGCAGGGAAACGCAGGCCTCCCTCCACTGCCTCCGCAGCCTAGGAGAAACGAGGACCATCATCAGGACGAGGGGGCTGGGGGCTTCCAGGAGCCACGCACGATCGCCTGCATTCTGGGCGGGGCTCAGGCCCCAGCCTCTCAATGCATCTTCAAGCAGTTCGCCCGCGAAGTGAGTGCAGTCCTCCCCAAGCTTGAAGCCACGCGCCCCCTCAGGTGGTCGGCATGCGCCATCACGTTCAGTTCAGCGGATTAGCTCAAGTGCGCGGCCACGGCCGGAGTCCTCCCAATGCTTTGCTCCCCAATCATCAGCAATGTGCAGGTCACCAGGACCCTCATCAACGGCGGAGCAGGGCTCAATGTCCTGTCCGTAGAGACGTTCAACAATCTCCAAGTGCCATACGATCAACTTCAGCCAACCAAGCCTTTCTCAGGAGTCACCGACGGTTCCACCGTCCCGATAGGGCAGGTCCGCCTTCCTGTTACCTTCGGGAAGCGCGACAATTACCGTACCGAGCTCATTGACTTTGACGTCGCCCACATCCGCATGCCATACAACGCCATCCTCGGCTACCCAGCTCTCACCAAGCTCATGGCCGTGACTCATCACGGCTACAACGTCCTCAAGATGCCAGGAAGCGGTGGGGTCATCACGGTGCCCTATGAAGAAAGAGACGCAGTGTGTTCCCTGGAACGGGCTTTTCAGGCCGCATCACTTGAAGACCCAGATCGCGGGAGCGGGAGGCTCCCCGAAGCCGCTCCCAAGAAGAAGAAGACATCACTAGGCACGACCCTTCAGGAGGTAGGCCCCGCAGGGTCTGCGCCTGCTCGGGGGACACCTCCTCCTGTCGCATAGGAAGGCACGCCCGGCGCCCTCCTCAAGCAGGGCTCGGGGGCTCCCCCCTGGAGGGCCACCGACTTTGCTAAGGTCACGAGGGAGGCGTTTGGGCACCACATGGAGGCGTGTTTCAGAGCATGTTTCCCTCAGGAAGGAGCAAAGTGAGGAGGGCCAAACCCTCAGGAGTTCGTCAGTCAGGTCACGCAGGAGTTGCAGGAGTCAAGAGTCATGAGTGGCAGTCGCCTCTTACCCGCCGCAGCTCCCCATCCAGGCGAGGATGGTGGGCTGCGCGTCTGCGTCGACGTCCCAGGGCTCAACCGAGCCGCCTCTCAGGAGCGCTTCTAGCCCTCACGCATGGGGCACTGCAAAGGCCCACCCCACAGCTACGTTCGCATGCCCTACGGCCTGCCGAACGCGGCTACGGTGCGCCAGCGCCTCGTGAGGGGCATCCTGGAGGCTCAGGAGGCCAGGCATTCCGCGGTCCTGGCGGAGATGGAGATGGTTCGCGGGGAGCCACCAGCGCCTCCGGAGCCCCCCGAGGCTCCTGGGCCTGGGGGCTCGTGAAGATCGGCTCCCACAGCCCACTACGTCTGCTACTTCAAAACCCCTTCATCGTCGACACTATCAGGTGACATCTTCCAAGTTTCATTTCCAGCTGGGAGCGCCCCTAGGGCTGCATCATTCCCCAGCCGCATGGGTCCGTCCCTACGGCGTGTACCCCTCTTGTTCATGTTCTTAGCTTACCTTGTTGGGGGCGCCCCTCGGGCTGTATCATCCCCAAGTCGCTCGGGTCAGACCCAGTGGCATGTATCCCTCCTGAGTTTTTCTTCTGGCTATGCATTCGACCCATCATGTTTGTTATTTGGTGCCTGTCTGTGGCACCCCTTCTTCCTTCGTGTCGGCCGCTTGCGCATTAAAGGGGGGGGTACCTGAGCATCACGACTCAGGGCTCCTACCGGCTCTCCTGCCCTCACCCTATGGCTTTATCCACGGCCTCGCGCCCCGGAAAACTAGCGACGGCTGAGACCAGCTCGAGGGCCGGGACCCGAGGACGCAGAGCGCCGACATCGAACCAAGCTTGCGCGTTAAAAGGGGGGTACCTATGTATCGCGACTCCGGGCCCCTACCGGCTCTCCTGCCCTCACCCTTTGGCTTTGTCCACGGCATCGCGCCCCGGCAAACCAGCGATGACTGAGACCAGCTCGAGGGCCGGGACCCGAGGACGTAGAGTGTCACCATCTAACCAAGCTTGCGCATTAAAGGGGGGGTACCTGAGCATCATGACTCAAGGCTCCTACCGACTCTCCAGCCCTCACCCTCTGGCTTTGTCCACGGCATCGCGCCCCGGCAAACCAGCGATGGCTGAGACCAGCTCGAGGGCCGGGACCCGAGGACGTAGAGCATCGGCATCTGGCCAAATCTGCAGGAACACAAGTTAAGGCCCACTGCCAGGCGCAACCCGCCTTGAGGTAGGGCCCCGTGAGTCCCGCGCTGGCTCATGGGTGCCCAGATACACCTCCTCATGCCCTACCGTGCCGGCCACGTGTCAGGGCGGGGCTGTACATGCCCCGGGGGCTCCTCCCGGAGGGGAGCCCCCTCCCACGCACCAGTGGAAGCACCATGCTCCGTGCTGGCTGATGACACTGCCAAGGAGCGGCTATGCCCGTACACATACGAAAGTGCTATGCTCCGTGCTGGTGATAAACAACTAAGGGTGGCCCCCGGCCGCATCAACCTCAGGGAGCCCCGAGCTTAGTGTCTGGCCTCATCGCAACGCCTCCCCTCGGGAGCGCCGTGCGAGGGGGCTAGGCACGGGGGGCTGCGCCTGGGTCATGCCCGGGCGTATGCCACCCAGCCAGGCCCCTCGGGCCTGGTTCGTCGCGCGTCTCTCCCCGAGCGGAGCCAAGGTACGAAGGCCGTTCGAGCGTCAAGGGGAACTCCAGTGCATCGCGACTTAGGAGCCTAACTGGTCACGTAGCCCCTCACTCCTTAGTTCCGAAAGGCTAATGGCGGTTGAGGTATGCGCGGGGCCGGGCCCTGTAGACGTAGAATGGTAGATTCACCCGCACATCTCACCTTCCTACTTGTTGTTCATGCGCCAAGGGGGACTCCTGAGCATCGCGACTCAGGAGCCTAACTTGTCACGTAGCCCCTCACTCATTGGTCCCGTCCTGGTTTCCGGTCGGGGCTAATGGCGGCTGAGGTATGCACGGGGCCAGGCTCTGCCGGCGTAGAACGTAAGGAAGTAGGAGGAGCGCAAATTTCAAGGAATTCAAAAGCAAATATTACAGTCCATAACTGTTATCACGACATCAAACGAAAGTTTAAACGCCTCCCCGAGGCACGGTGCATGTTGCAGGAACTAAAAGCAGAACAGGAGCCACAACGGAGTCATTCGTTGGCGGCGGAGCTGCGCGGAGCGGGTTCGCCTTGTGGGGCCGCAGGACCGGCAGCGCCTCGCTTCGGCCTGGTGCTGAAGGCCCGGAACTTCGACAACAGAGCCTCCACACGACCCTTCACGGCCTCAGCAGCGGCATCGGCAAGCTCGCCGCTCGCTGGCTCCAGCAGGCTGTCAAGGTCGACATTGGGGTCGTGAAGGTAGACGTGGGTAAGGACCCACGTCAGCGCTGCAGAAGACAAGACGCGCGCCTCGGCCTCGGCCGTGGGGCCAAGGCCAAGGGTGACATCTTCAAGGACACGGACCATGAAGGGGAGTAGCTTGGCGGGGCCGTCTTCGGTGCCGGCCAACGGGCTTTCCAGGCCGCTATCATAAAGCGACTTCAGCAAGCCGCAGACCTTCACCTCCGTCTCCGTGAAGGCCTCACGGTCCTCGGCAAGGACCCACGCCTTGCCATCCAGCTCGACCTTCCATGCCTCCAACTCCTGCTCCAGTATGCCCAGGCGGTCACGGTGCTTGTTAAGCTTGGCGTCTCGGTCCTTGACGGCCGCCTCGCGAGCTTTCAGGTTTTCTTCCCTCTCCTGGCGGATGTGGGCCCCCTCGACAAGCTGGTCCCGCAGGCCTTGCAGTTCGCTCTCTAGCGCCTTGCAACGGCCTTGGGCGTCAGCCGCCTCCCTCAAGGCGGCATCACGAGCAGCCTTCACCTCAAGGACGGCCAGCTTCCCCTCATCGCAAGCCGTCGATGCCTGCACCAGTGCCGCTCGAATCGAAGCGTCAGAGCGGATCCAGCCAGAAGCCAGCTCCAAGCGCCCGGCCACCAAGCGAGGGTCGGCGTCCAGAAGATCTTGCCGCAGCCGGTCCAGTTCAGCAGCAGCGCGATCCAAGACGGTGGAAGGGGTCGGAGAGACGGAAGTTGGTGGAGTAGGAGGAGAGGACGGCAGTGTAACTGCAGGCAGGGCCTGCTGTGCCCCGACAGCTGTGGCGACGGCGTCGGGCAGGGACGCCTCAGGAGTCGCTCGGGCCATGGGGGCTGAGCTCGCCCTAGCCAGCTCCACCAGGCCTCGCGAGGAGGACCGGGCAGGAGAGGCCCGTGCTTTGCAGCCACATCCCTTCGTGGGCAGAGGTGCTGCCCCTGACGGAGCCTCAGGAGCCACTTTCAGCTTCTTCGTCGCAGGCGCCAGCCTAGCCAAGAGATACAGACATCAAGCCCCAACGACAAAGCAAGGAACAGGGCAAGAATCAAGCACTTACTCATCGCCGCTCGAGAGCTCGAGCAACCTCCGGCCGTACTTGAAGCCCGAGAGCCGGCTGCTGGGATCGTCCTCGCAAGGTTCGGAAGCAGGAGGCACGTCTGTAGATAGCCTCAGAGCCGGGGCACACCTGAGGGGGATCAGCCCCGACCTGGCCTTCTTCGAGATCGGGGGCAAGCTCCCGCCGCCCTGCTCGTCATCATCCTCGTCGTCGCTCGGCGGCAGGCGGAGAGCGCGAGGCCTGTGCCGGGGGGGAGGCGCTCTCGACTCCTCGTCGGTAGCCTCGGAGTCAGGCCCCCTCTCTGCTCCTCTTCTTCCTCCTCTTCGCTAGAGTCGCCGGAGGACACGTTCACCGTCGCCTGCGCCGCCGGGTCCTCGGGAGCCACCGCGGGCACGGGTCCGTCCCCATTAAAGATGGGCATGGAGTCAACCACCTTCTCCCAATCAACTCGGAGAAACAGGGGTACGAGGGAGCCCTCCAGCCTCGCCATGTCCCCTCCGACCAGAGATTGGAGAACCGCGACCAGATCTTCGTCGGCCAAAACGTCTGGGCTCAGGCGGGGCCTCCACAGCGGGAGCAAGTACTTGCAAAGAGGGGCCACCTGATGCTCCAGGAACTCCCTCAGGAGCGACGCGCCAGTCAGCTTCGCCGTCGCCATGTTCCCATGCCTTAGATCCGCATCCATCTTCTCCAACACCGGCTTCGCGCGGGGGTCCACGAGTTCCACGTGAGACCAATCATCGGAGCTTGTGGGCTGCCCCGTGGGCAGAATCAGCCGAGGGTGGATGCGCCCAGCATCCACCATGACCCACTTGCTCCTGTAGCCCTCAATCCTCTTCTCGGGCTTCAAGATGGCGTTGGAACTGCCATACGCGACGAAGCTCGCGCACGCGGAGAGAGGACTGTGAGAGAGCCAGAGGGAGAAGTAGTGGCGCAGCAAGGCCACCAAAGGCTGCACCCCGACATGAGCCTCACAATAATATGCGAAGATCGCCAGAAGAAGGACAGAGTTGGGATGGAGGTGCAGGGCTTGCAGGTTGTAATGGCGGAGGACAGAGAAGAAGAACTCAGAGAAAGGGGGTACCAGGCTGGAAGCAATGGCGCTTACGAAGAGCGGGTAGAAGGTGCTCCGTGAGGCCTCAGGAGAGGCGGAGCCAGCCTTGAACACCCGCGCCCCGTCGATGCCTTGCGCCACCACCATCCGGCGCATCCGGGCAAGGCTCGCCTCCGACACGCTCGGCGAGTCCAAGGCGGGCGAATACCAAGCTTCAGCCGGAGTCTGGCGAGGCGCCATGGCTTACTAAGGTGTGCGGCCGAAGTAGATCTGAAGATTTTGGAGGCAGAAGGGAAGGGCGCAATAAAGGGGATCTGGGCAATAACCGGAGGAAGCAAGGGAAGTAAAGCCTAGCCAGGCGCCGCTCTTTTGATGCACGTGGTTGCTGACCCGCCCACGTCCAATCAACCGCCATGCGGCGCCCGAGGCCGCAGGCTGTTAGGGCCCGCGGCGCTTTGTGCTTGCCCCTTCGCCTCTCTGCTCAGCCAAGTCCGGGCGCGCCTTGGGCCCGGGGGCTACTGTCGGCGTTCTGGGAACGGGGGTCCCCAGACTTGCCTGCCTGCGGCCTGCAGCGTGGCTCAAGGGACGACCCAACATGGCCCATCTTCATCAGCACGAGCTCAAGACCCTCGCGAGGGGCCAAGCCTCGCGGAGTGGACGACAGGAGGCTTCCTCAGGAATGGCCTCGTCAGGCTAGCTCGCGAGGAGACGGAGAGATCAAGGCGGGGTACCTCGCGAGGTGCCCCATGATGCAAGCTATGACGACCAAGGGCGCCAGGCGGGCGCCAGCTTGCGCAGTGTCCTTGTTTCCTCTTTGGTGCAAAGGGAGCAAGCGCAGGCAAGAGAATCAAGCAAAGGCGTCCATTTCGGTGCAACAAGACCAAGACCAGTAGAACGGCAGGATGGAAGTCATCGTGGAGCCCGAGCCGGCGTCACCGCTAGAGTCTTTGGCAGGCGAGGACCAACTTTAGTCAGGATAAGTGTAATAGATGTTCCCCTTCAAAATGGCCAATTGTTGGCGCCCTTCCCGCTCAATATTTGGGAAGAGGCCCAGGGCCTTTGCCTATAAATAGGACTAGCCACTCTCAAGGCAAGGGAGACGGATCGACCAGTCGAACCTTAGCCAGAACCACCAACACAAGAACCCCTCCCCTCGCGAGGCTATTCTTCCTTGTACTGTTCATCACCAGCCCAAGAGGCAATCCACCACACACACACTGGAGTAGGGTATTACACCACAATGGTGGCCTGAACCAGTATAAACTCTGTGTCTCTTAGGTTGTTCCTTTGATTGCTTAGTTCCTAGCGAGGCGGTGAGGTGCAGCTAGGTAGAGGGGAAATCTCCGCGCGCACCCCAGTGTTCGAATCTAGAGAGTCTGCCGGAACCCCAAATCCGACAAAGCTCACCACATATGTGTCTTCTCCACGCATGTACCTTTTCTTCGCCATTATATGCATCTGTATGACTTAAGTTTTGGCCAAGATGGGTTGCCTGGCTCCTATGCTTATGCCCTACATTCCCGTTAGTTCGGCTAGGGCATAAAGGGAGCACCTCTGTGATTGTTACTGTCGGGTCATCTAGATGTGTACCTCAGACTGGCTGAAGCCGAAAGCTAGCGTTCTTAAGGGAATATTCGGTCGGCGGACTAAAGATGTTTTTATTTGTCACATTATGAACCCCCAGGTGTTATGTATGCTATGGTTTTCTCAATCACAGTCCAGACGTGCACGTTAAACGCATGTCGACCCAGGGAAAGGAACCCTTAACGGAACTATTCTCTCTGGAAGATGTTTCTTACTATCAAAATATAATATAACATAACTAGTCGGATACTTGTCTGTTCAAGCAACTATGACCCCTATGCCTGGTTTCCACGCATACCCCAGTTTACATTACCGAGCGGGTATTCGGAAACACTCCGCACCTTCGGGTCCAGAGGTTGAAGCGAAAAGGTCTGCCATGACAAGCGTTTTTTTTTTACAATTCAGCTAGAGACATAATTTGTCAAATGAAGTACATAGTCACTTAGACTCAAACACTTCTTCATCTGTGCCATCCAACAAGCTATCTAGTCTACAATTCTGTTGGGAATACTTGGCGGCTACTTGTACTTGGTCATATACCAAGGTAACGGGAATTTCTTCTCCATTTGACCCTACAGGTCTGACCCGGGCCATGTGATTCGGGTTGAGCTTGGTATACCGAGTTTTCACCATTGCCCAGGCTTCTCGCGTACCTTCCCGGCAGGCCGATATCTTCCATAATCGGAAGCGCCGTTGCGCTCCCTTGAATAGATGTACAAGCCCCTCCATACTTCCTGGAGGAGAGTCGGATGGCCATAAGGCCTTGGCCATACTTAGCATTGCCTGCCGAGCTCGCTTGTGCATTTTCGACAGCTCTTGTAGCAGATTGCTCAACGATCGGGACACCTCCTCTTCGGGACGGCCCGTCAATATACCTACAGACATAGTTATTGTCAGTTTCTTTCCTTGCCGAACTATGTAAAGGTAAGTCCGAACACATACTAAATATGCCGCCTCGCAGCTTCTTATTCTCCTTCACGGAGTCAGCTAGCTGGGCCCGCACATCTTTTAGCTCTTCACCGAGCTTGGTGTTGGCATCTTGCAGTTTGTTCCTCTCCACCCTAACTTTTGTCAGTACACGTTCGCCCGTAGCCAGTTGCCTTTGAGCTCCTGGATTTCCCGCTTGTGCGACTTCCGGTGGCTCTATCATAAGATTTGCACCTGTATTAATACTCCTGATATATGATCATGTTTTCTCGATAGAGGGGAACATTACCAGACACTGCCTTCTTGGATGTCTCCAGTTCGGTGGTAGCAGCAGTTAGCTGGGCGTGACACTTCTTTAGCTCTTGAGACAACAGGTCATTCTTCTCTTTGAGCACCTGGGTATACAATGATCCTTAAATTAGTTGCTTAAACTGCTTCAAGTCTCAAGGGCTACTGGTATATAATTATCAGAATTGTGCAAGTATGAACTTACCCGCATATCCTTCAAATACTGATATGTGGCTTTGGAAAGCCCATCTCGAGCAGCTCGGATGTATGCATCACCCGAGTTGAATGCATTGAAGGCCTCTTCTGAAAAACCAGGGTCGCGGAGGGTGTCCCGCCGGAGCCGATGATTCATGGCGCTTTCCACTTTAGAGTTTATGGCGGATACTTTATCCGAATCTTCGCAGAAGGACAATCCGGTGTCACTTCCGCATAAGCCTTAGTCCTCGTGACAGGGTTCGGAATCCGGCTAGTAGAGGCATGACCGACAGGATCCCCGGACATAGTCCGGCGAATGTTTTTCCTGATAAGACACAACGGATAGTGTCATACTTTAAGACGACGACCGTGGGGCATATTTAAAGCCATACCTCTTCAATGAAGGCTCAGCCATATCTCTATTTGCCTTCCTCCTTGAAGGCCTACCCAACGTAGGCGCCGCCTTCTTGCGGGTCACCTCAGGTGCTGCATGGCGCGCCGACTGCCTCCCCTTTAGAGCATAATATAGTGCGGTGGGTAAGGCAGAAGGGGGAAATTCTCCCAAAGAACAAGTCTCCTAGTTACTTACATGCGATGCAGGGAGGAGACCGGGATAGTCAGCAATGATGGCTACTTTGGTGCCGTCACAGCTCACCTGGTAAAATACCCCTTCCCCGAGCTCCATGAATATACCCGGATCCTCTTCAAATCCGGGATCGAGGGCCTGGTTGTGGTCCTCTGGCTGTGGTGCAGGGCTGTGGATCTCCCTGGTGACTTTCTGCCATTCCTGTTATAAATGACAGATTAACATTTATGAAAAAGGATTCAGGGAGTTGATAGAGTAGAGTAGTAGGATGGAAACTCACCCAGCTGGGAGGGTTGTACATGGAAAATCCATCCTTGGGCTTAATGTGGGTGAACTCCTCCTCCTCCCCCTTGTATAAACCGGATAGTATTTTTGCCAAAGCGGCGAAAGTGTCCGGACCCTTCCGACCATAGTGGGTGGCATCATCTTCTCCATTGAAGTGCCACATAGGGCTCCCTCGGTATTGGAGTGGATGAACCCCTCGCATTATGGATATCGCCATTACCTCGACTATTGACAATCCGGATTGAGCGAGTGTCTTTATATTGCTCATCAGTTGGTGGACTTCCATGCTATCTTCCTCCCTAGGGCTCCGAGGACGCCAGTTGAGGCGCTTCTTCAATGGAGTACTTGTATATCCAAGAAGACCTCTCCGGATTGGGTCAGGAAGGGAGACATCTTCAACATAGAACCATTTGGAAGGCCATTCTTCAGATGCCTTCTTTGGCGTACCGGATAGGTATCCGGTTCCGGCGATGCGCCATATCTCGGCTCCACCCACTTAGAATATCGATCCCTCCTGATTATGAGGGACGAGGCAGAATAGCTTCTTCCATAACTCAAAATGGGCCTCGCAACCCAGAAATAGCTCACAAAGAGCAACATAACCCGCAATATGCAGGATGGAGGCAGGTGTGAAGTTGTGCAGTTGGAGTCCATAGTGCTCCAGAAGCCCTCGGAGGAATGGATGGATTGGAAATCCAACACTCTCAACAAAGAGGGAACAAAACATACTCGTTTCCCCTGGATGGGTTGGGGAACTTCTCCGCCTGCTCCCCACCGTCGAAGGAAGCCAATCCGGCTCGTACGGGGACTAGATCTGCGGGAGGAAGGAATCCTTGGGTCTGCAGCTTCACCAGTTGGCCATGGGATACAGAACACTTTTCCCAATCACCCTATTTGGGGCCATGAGGGCGCGAGGAGGAGCTGGGAGCTCTAGCTATGTTGGGGTGGTTTCTGCGGGCAAGCTCCGAGTATTCCTCATTTGGGGGAGATGGTGTGGATTAGATCTGAAGATCCCCGTCTCTTTAAATAGACAATTTTCTCATGGTCAGGGTGGTAAGTGCAAAAATGCCACGACCTCTCGCATTCGCTTGACACGTGGAAACCGAAATCATGAAGGTGCATAAGCCGAGGAGCGCGACTTTAAATGAAAAGTCGGATACCGCTCTTTAATTCAGGTACTTGAAGTATTCGGAGAAGGAACCCGCCTTGCAATGCCGAAGACAATCTGCGTGCCGGACTCATCGTCATTGAATCCTGGTTCAGGGGCTATTGAGGGACTCCTGGACTAAGGGGTCCTCGGACAGCCGGACTATATACTTTGACTGGACTGTTGGATTATGAAGATGCAAGATAGAAGACTTCTTCCCGTGTCCGGATGGGACTCTCCTTTGCGTGGAAGGCAAGCTTGGCGATTCGGATATGTAGATTCCTTTCTCTATAACCGACTTTGTGTAACCCTAGCCCCCTCTGGTGTCTATATAAACCGGAGGGTTTAGTCCGTAGGACAACAATCATAACCTCATAGGCTAGACTTCTAGGGTTTAGCCATTACGATCTCGTGGTAGATCAACTCTTGTAATACTCATAATTATCAAGATCAATCAAGCAGGAAGTAGGGTATTACCTCCGTAGAGAGGGCCCAAACCTGGGTAACATCGTGTCCCCTGTCTCCTGTTACCATTGGCCTTAGACACACATTTTGGGACCCCCTACCCAAGATCCGCCGGTTTTGACACCGACACCAACATCGAGCTTGCTCTGTGTGTGTCAGTTCATAATACCAGCAATAATCTTGATGAGGTGGCATGTGTAGCCGCAAAGCCAGAAAGGAGTCACACAAGGAAGTTACACGGGTTTAGGCCCTCATAGTGGAGGTAAAACCCTACTCCTGCTTGATTGTATTGATGGTGGTAGCCTCATACGAGAGCTACGATGTGTGTGTGTTGGAGTGAAGGCTAATGATCCCATAGGTATAACAAGACTAGATTGTTTATGATCTAGCCCTGGACTTGCTTATATAGAGGACAAGGCTTAGGGGTTACAAGATTCCACGTTAGCTATGGCCGGGTGGGGATTGCTTATCTACACTGATATCCTTATCTTATGGACTCATATGGTTGGGCCCGAAGTGCAAAGGTTTGCAGTATGTGGCAAGTTTCCTTCGGTTGAAAATAATGTATCAATCCGCGGAATCTTGGTCCACATCAATGATCAGTTCATGCACACAACTAAGACACTTAACATGGTCCCCAAACTCATAGTAAGGGTGTCAATCATACTAGTGAAAGGATCGAGAGGTCGACTAGAGGGGGTGAATAGGAAACTCAAAATATTAAGCTTAATTTATATTTTAGGGCAATGCGGATAAAGTAGGTTCTCTCAATATGCAACTACATGAGGACAACTTATATGCCGAGCAAGCTCAACACAAGTTATGCTAGGCAACAAAGTAGATAGCAAGCCAACAAACATACTGATGGCTCGAGAATTTATGTCTATTTGTAAGGTTTTTTTACTTGGTTTTCACCGGATTCATATCGCTTCTTGGTTATTTCTAACACTAATCCTTCAAGAGAGAGAGAGAGAGAGAGAGAGAGAAACTACATTGTCCCATTGTTTGGGAGGAGATATCATATATGGAAGGAAACCAAGGAGAATTACTGCAAATCAAGTGAAATGGAGCAATTTCCATATTGGAGGCCCAGTCACCAGGCGAGAGAGAGTGAAAGACGACCTTCCATGCGAGCACACCCGCTCGCATGGATGGTCGTATGAGGTGACTGTAGCTCCACCTTACCAATAATAAAAACTTTTGTGAAGGAGAGACACACATTGGAGAACCCTAGCCGCCGCCATGACTTCCATAATAGAGAGAGAAGAGATCCGGAGAACCAACAAAGATCTTCCTAGTTTTGGTCCTTTCATCTCCATCATCATTTCATCCTTCACTATTCTAAGAGGAATTACAAGTTGTAAGATCAACTGTAAATTCTATTCATACTCATATGGAGATAAAGGCTTGTTTGATCATTCAATTCATTGTGGATCTTCCCTGTGTTATTGATATGGTTTTTGTGAGTTTATTCTCAAAGGTAATTGGTTATTCTCTTATGATGTGTGAGTAGTCCCCTCTAGGTGTGGTAGATGTAGGTGAGTGATAAGATTCACAAACTCTACTTATAAATATTCTCTTCCGCTCTTCGTTGGGACGATTACTAATTGCGATACTTACCTGAAGTGCTACACCACCATGTGTGTCTCGCAGGCCGTCAAGCATTTTATGGCGCCGTTGCAGGAGATGAAGAGGAAGACCCTCAAGCACAACTTATGTTATTTGATACTTTATGTGGGACTTTTAAAATGAAATATATGTGTCTCAAGAATTTATTTTATTGAGACTCTTGAAGTTTCCTCTCATGGATGATGCAAAAATATAGTTTAATCTATTACATTATGGCAACATAACCAGTTGGAAAATGTGTGCAGAGAGGTTCATGGCTAAATTTCTTCCGGGCTTCAAAAGTACCAAATTATGAAGAAATCTCACTTCCATTATTCAAGGAGTGGAATAAAGTTTATATGAATCTTGGGAGAGATAATCTAAATTTCTATGTCTTTGCCTAACCATGGTTGTGTTGAGTATGGTATACTCCATATGTTCTATTATTGAATTAACCATAAATCCAAGTCTACTCTTGATTTGAGTGCAGGTCGACATTTCATGGCTTTAACTCTTGAAGAAGGAAAAGCACTCATCGAAATAATAATGACCGCTAAAGAGCAATGGAATATTAAGGAACCAGTGAAGCATACTGGAACAATTTATCATGTTAAAGGCATGGGAGAATTTAAGAAGATTACTCAAGAAAAAGATAAACCTGATGAACAAGTCATTAGTGAAAAAGTAGAGATATTTACTATTTATTAGCAGGAAGACAAGCTCAAGGAGACGATGAATAAATTTAAGCATCACCAAGAGAATTTCAATTGAGACCTCGGAAGGTGCATTCATCATAATGAAAAGGTTATATTTTACCTCTCTGAAGAAGTAGATGGGTTGAGTCATGTTGTGAAGAATCTTGATAAACATTACCACATGATAGAAACCCAATGCTCACAAATATTTGAAACCCAATCTTTGATTCTTGCCCAACTTGATAAAGATAATCTTGTTACTTCTATCTCGATTGGTACTCGAAGTGGTAAAAGAACACATGACCCTAAAGGACTTGAATGGTATGATAGGGAGCAAGTATTGAAGAGGAGAGAATTTGGGAGGAAAACTCAAGAAGGTGAGGAGCTCCTCAACGACGATCCAGACCAAGAAGAGCCACCACAACAAGATGCACAAAATAATGGAGCTAAAGGGGAGAATGACAAAGAGGTTGATCCCGACGCAGAGACCATCGATGGTAATGATAATAATGAAGAAGCTACTCTAGAAGCTGACAAGACTGAAGAACCAAGGGTGGAAAAGAGGCTTAACCACCCTATCCAACAAAAGGTGAAAGCAATCAAGCTTTGAGAAATAAAGACAAAGGTAAAGAGAAGGAGAAATGTAAAACAAAGAAAACCCTTCCTTACCATAAAGCTATTAGACCACCTTCGAATGATGAATTCTATTCATCCTTCTTGCAAGCTATTTTGAATCTTACAGTTTCATTGCATGTGAATGATGTATTAAAGTTTCCCACTTTTGATAAGTTCATGCTTGATATTGTTAACAATAAAATAAGTTTGAATTTGAAAGAACATGTGGCCATGATAACGAGGTTCCCATTTGAGGACAAGGTACCATCAAAGCTAGGAGACCTGGTTATACCTAGAATATCTTGTTCCATTGGTTACATCGATATAACTAATGCGCTTTGTGATATTGGAGCTGGAGTCACTGTGATGCCTCTAGCTCTCTATCGCAAGTTGAATTTGGGGGAATATATTCCCACATGTATAACCCTGGAGATGGCCGACAAGTCCACAAACAAACCAATAGGAGCGGGGGAAGATGTGCTTCTGAGATTAGATGGGCATATCACACCTACTGATTTTATTATACGTATATGCATGGAGATGAAATATTATCTATTATTCTCGAGAGACGGTCTTTGAATACCGCAAGTGCAACTTTGGATTTCGCAGAAGGGAAAGTCACTTGCAGAATTTATAGTGAAGAAATCGTGAGATACTTCCCGAAGAAGCCTGGAGGGAAAGACAAGTATATTCCACCACCAATGCGAATATGTGCGATAGGTAAAGAGAACCTCAGGCCACCGAAGACCTAAAACCTCCTCTAAGGTACAAGGTTGATCTTAGCAACCAAAACCCAATGCTTAATGGGAGGCGACCCATCATTTTACTAATTTTAAAGAGTTTTTTTCTAGTGGATGGTCGTATGGCGTGTAGACTCATATAATGACGCCGCCAGTGCAAGGGGATCTTATTCTTCCCCCTCCTTGCGCCCCCAACACCTCTCTCTCTCTCTTTCCCTCTCTCTCTCAAACCCTAACAAAAATCCCTCAAATCCCTAGCTTCTTCACGGATTTCATTTGTTTAATCTGTGCATCTTCATCACCAGTAAGCTTATTGATGTAGGGTGAAACCTAGGTGGTGATCTTGTTCACACTTGGAGGGGAGAAGGGGAAGAACAACAAGAACTCAAGAGGGGAAACACTCATAGAATCCCAAATCACATATTCACTAGAATAGCATACATGAGACCCACAAGTATGACATGAGCAATCAAGGGAAAATAACACGAAGGTAAAGGTTCTTCTCAAATCCAAAGGAGATGAGGTCTTGATGATAGTCTTCTCCAATCCCTATGGGAGGAGGTCTTGATATCCACGTGGGCATCTTCTCCTAAGAGGTCTTAATCTCCAAGAGGAGAGGTATACAAGCAAAGCTCTCTCTAGATCATATCATATGCTTTGCTAACCCAAACAAGTGGCCTAGGTATGAAATATATAGGTGTGTGATAATCCCCAAGTGCAGGGAATCATCATAGAAATTCCCAAAGGTGGAAGTGATAAGTATGGAGTGTCGAACCCACAAGGAGCTAAAGGTAAGATAAATATTCTCTCAAGTCCTATCTACCACTATGATACATCTCCAACGTATCTATAATTTTTTATTGTTCCATGCTATTATATTATCCTCGGGGCTGAGGGTATGTACCAGTAGCTATGTGTTTGATCTCTCTCTCTCTCTCTCTCTCTCGTGTTCTTGATTTGGCACGATCTTGATGTACCGCGAGCTTGCTATTATAGTTGGATCTTATAATGTTTCTCCCCCTCTACTCTCTTGTAATAGATTGAGTTTTCCCTTTGAAGTTATCTTATCAGATTGAGTGTTTAAGGATTTGAGAATACTTGATGTATGTCTTGCGTGGGATACCCATGGCGACAATGAGGTATTCTATTGATTCACTTGATGTATGTTTTGGTGATCAACTTGCGGGTTCCGTGACCTTGTGAACTTATGCATAGGGATTAGCACACGTTTTCGTCTTGACTCTCTGATAGAAACTTTGGGGCACTCTATGAAGTTCTTTGTGTTGGTTGAATAGATAAATCTGAGATTGTATGATGCATATCGTATAATCATACCCACGGATACTTGAGGTGACATTGGAGTATCTAGGCGACATTAGGGTTTTGGTTGATTTGTGTCTTAAGGTGTTATTTTACTACGAACTCTAGGGCTGTTTGTGACACTTATAGGAATAGCCCAATGGATTGATCAGAAAGAATAACTTTGAGGTGGTTTCGTACCCTACAATAATACCTTCGTTTGTTCTTTGCTATTAGTGACTTTGGAGTGACTCTTTGTTGCATGTTGAGGGATAGTTATATGATCCAATTATGTTATTATTGTTGAGAGAACTTGCACTAGTGAAAGTATGAACCCTAGGCCTTGTTTCCACGCATTGCAATACCGTTTTCGCTCACTTTTACCACTAGTTACCTTTCTGTTTTTATATTTTAAGATTACAAAAACCTATATCTGCCATCCATATTGCACTTGTATCACCATCTCTTTGCCGAACTAGTGCACCTATACAATTTACCATTGCAATGGGTGTGTTGGGGACACGAGAGACACTTTGTTATTTGGTTGCAGGGTTGTTTGAGAGAGACCATCTTCATCCTATGCCTCCCACGGATTGATAAACCTTAGGTCATCCACTTGAGGGAAATTTGCTACTGTCCTACAAACCTCTGCACTTGGAGGCCCAACAACGTCTACAAGAATAAGGTTGTGTAGTAGACATCAAAGATCTTTTCTAGCACCATTGCCGGGGAGGTTAGTGCTTGAAGGTATATCTTTAGATCTTGCAATCGAATCTTTTAGTTTCTTGTTTTATCACTAGTTAGCCTATAAAATAAAAATACAAAAAAATGGAATTGAGGGTGGATCATATGCTTCATCTTTTAAATATCTTTCGTGAAAATGATGGAAAGGAAAATTGTGCCCAAGTGCTAGAAGAAGAATGCATTAAAATGTTTGGCACTAAATCTTTGAATGATGAGCATGATTGCAATGTTGTTAGTATGAACTCTTTGAATGTCCATAGTACTAATGATGATTGCACTAGTCATGATGAAAATGTCTCTTATAAGCATGTTAACTTTTGTGGAGTGCATAAAGTTTGCAAGTACACACCAAATAGGGAAGATAGATTTTGCAAGAGGCATAAGTATTTAGAAACTAATTGGTTGCAAGAAAGGCTAGATGTTTGTGCTGAAAATTTAAATTTTCTCAGCCATCCTTGTGAACTTTGCAATGAACATGGTCTTTTAAATATCCAATTCAAATTGTTTCATGATCGAATCATGTCCAAAAATTGTGATGACTTGATTTCCCTTGCGCATCATAATGAACTTAGTTTGCTTCTGGGTTATGAAGAAATGAAACGTATAACTAAGGATATTCCAGAATTTGCCCTTGAGACAGTTCTTGATTTTGATCTAGAGGAAATTTATATGTATTGTGCGGTGAATTGCATTGAAAATCCTTATATTGCCAATTACATAAAGACAAGAAAACAAATAGAAGATGAAGAAAATACTAATGAAAGGGGAGAGACTTCCCAATATCCTCCTATTATTTATTATGATGAATGAGGTAACGAGGAGGAGCCTTCTATTCAACCAATCTCATTAATAAGGAGCTCCAAAAAGAGAACTAAACCCACACATAATGTGGAGAAGAGAAAGAAAAGACGGAGAAGCAAAGGTAAAAGGGTATCTCTCCCAAATGATGTTGCTCCTATTACTCATTGTGATGATGATAATTGCTATACTATTGGTGCTATCCATACTATTAATGATGAGAGTGATTACACTTATAATATGCAAAGGACCAAGCTTGGGGATGCTATGTTTGATGAGAATGACATGTTTGAGAATTTATTTGCTGCAATTAATGTTTGTCCCAAGCTTGGGGATGCTATGTTTAATGAAGATGATATTTTTAGTCTCCAAGTTTTGATATGCAAATTTATTATGATGATAGCATGCCTCCTATTTATGATGATTATACTGATAAAATTGGATTTGGAGAGGTCATGACTTTATTTAGTAATGATTCCACTATCTTGGAAGAGGTTTCAATTGATTTTGATGAGAACAAAGTTGATACTTATGATAATTATTGTGATGATACTTATGCTATAAAAAGTAGTGATGATTATATTTATAAAACTTGTCATGATTATGATTACCTTTTTTTTCTGAACATTACTCTTTTAATGTGGAAACAATTTATAGTATTCGAGTTTCTTATGTTACTCCCACTATTTCGAATGAGAAGAATTTCGCTTATGTGGAGAGTAATAAAATTTATATGCTTGGGGATCATGAAAAGAATGCTTTATGTGATGGTTATATTTTTGAATTCATTCATGATTCTACTCAAAATTATTATGAAGAAGGAATATATGCTTGTAGGAATTGCAATAATATCAAGTTTCCTCTCTATGTGTTGAAAATCTTGAAGCTATGCTTGTTTTGCTTTCCTATGCTAGTTGATTATTGTTCCCATAAGTTGTTTGCTCACAAAATCCCTAGGCATAGGAAGTGGGTTAGACTTAAATGTGCTAGTCATATTCTTCATGATGCTCCCATTATGTTTCAATTCTTATCTTTTATGTGAGCATCATTGAAATCATCATGCCTAGCTAAAAATGCATTAAAGAAAAGCGCTTGTTGGGAGACAACCCAATATTTACCCATACTGTTTTTATGTTTTCACATGATTATGATACTGTAGTAATCATGTTTTATAGCTTTTGTTTCAATAAAGTGCCAAGTAGAACCTTTGGGAAGACTTGGGTGAAAGTTAATGCGATCTTGCTGTAAAAAACAGAAACTTTGCGATCACGAGATTAGCTGTCAACTTTTTTACAGAAGAGAGCTTTTGAGTTGATTATTTTTGAAGAAGATTAATAGACAAATTTCTCACGTCCACCAATTTATTTATGAATTTTTGGAGTTACAGAAGTATTCGAGAGTTACAGATTACTACAGTCTGTTCTGTTTTTGACAGATTCTGTTTTCTATGTGTTGTTTGCTTATTTTAATGAACCTATGAGTAGTATAGGAGGGTATGAACCATAGAGAAGTTGTAATACAGTAGATATTACACCAATATAAATAAATAATGAGTTCACAACAGTACATAAGTGGTGATTTATTTTCTTATACTAACAGAGCTTACGAGTTTTCTGTTGAGTTTTGTGTTGTGAAGTTTTCAAGTTTTGGGTAAAGATTCGATGGACTATGGAATAAGGAGTAGCAAGAGCCTAAGCTTTAAGATGCCCAAGGCACCCCAAGGTAATATTCAAGGATAACCAAGAGCCTAAGCTTGGGGATGCCATGGATGGCATCCCCTCTTTTGTCTTCGTTCATCGGTAACTTTACTTGGAGCTATATTTTTATTCACCACATGATATGTGTTTTGCTTGGAGCGTCAATTTCTTTTATTTTGTTTTGCTTGCTATTTGAATAAAGAACCCAAGATCTGAAATTCTTAAATGTTATAGAGTATTCACATAGCCACATAATTATTCGACTACTCATTGATCTTCACTTATATCTTTTGGAGTAGTTTGTCGTTTGCTCTAGTGCTTCACTTATATCTTTTAGAGCACGACTGTGGTTTATTTTGAAGAAATAGATGAACTCTCATGCTTCACTTATATTATTTTGAGAGTCTCTAAACAGCATGGTAATTTGCTTTTGTTATGAATTTAGTCCTAATATGATGGGCATCCAAGAGGGATATAATAAAAACCTTCATATAAAGTGCATTGAATACTATGAGAAGTTTGATTCCTTATGATTGTTTTGAGATATGAAGATGGTGATATTAGAGTCATGCTAGTGGAGTAGTCGTGAATTTGAGAGATATTTGTGTTAAAGTTTGTGATTCCCGTAGCATGCACGTGTGGTGAACTGTTATGTGATGAAGTTGGAGCATGAGGTATTTATTGATTGTCATCCTTTGTGTGGAGGTTGGGATCGCGCGATGGTTAACTCCTACCAACCCTTCCCCTAGGAGCATGCGCGTAGTACTTGGTTTCGATAACTAATAGATTTTTGCAATCAGTATGTGAGTTCTTTATGACTAATGTTGAGTCCATGGATTATATGCACTCTCACCCTTCTACCATTGCTAGCCTCTCTAGTCCCACACAACTATTGCCGGTACTATACACCCACCATATACCTTCTTCAAAATAGCCACCATACCTACCTATTATGGCATTTCCATAGCCATTCCGAGATATATTGCCATGCAACTTTCCGCCGTTCCGTTTATTATGACACGCTCCATCATTGTCATATTGCTTTGCATGATCATGTAGTTGAAATCGTATTTGTGGGAAAGCCACCGGTCATAATTCTTTAATACATGTCACTCTTGATTCATTGCACATCCCGGTACACCGCCGGAGGCATTCATATAGAGTCATATTTTGTTCTCAGTATCGAGTTGTAATTCTTGACTTGTAAGTAAATAAAAGTGATGATCTTCATTATTGGAGCATTGTCCCAATGAGGAAAGGATGATGGAGACTACGATTCCTCGACAAGTCAGGATGAGACTTCGGACGAAAAAATAAAAAAAATAAAAAAATAGGCCAAAAAAGGCCCAAAAAAATGAGAGAAAAAGAGAGAAGGGGCAATGCTACTATCCTTTTTATCACACTTGTGCTTCAAAGTAGCACCATGATCTTCATGATAGAGAGTCTCCTATGTTGTCACTTTCATATACTAGTGGGAATTTTCATTATAAGAACTTGGCTTGTATATTCCAATGATGGGCTTCCTCAAAGTGCCCTAGGTCTTCGTGAGCAAGCAAGTTGGATGCACACCCACTTAGTTTCTTTTTGAGCTTTCATACACTTATAGCTCTAGTGCATCCGTTGCATGGCAATCCCTACTCACTCACATTGATATCTATTGATGGGCATCTCCATAGCCCGTTAATACGCCTAGTTGATGTGAGACAATCTTCTCCTTTTTTGTCTTCTCCACAACCACCGTTCTATTCCACCTATAGTGCTATGTCCATGGCTCACGCTCATGTATTGCGTGAAGATTAAAAAAGTTTGAGAACATCAAAAGTATGAAACAATTGCTTGGCTTGTCATCGGGGTTGTGCATGACTAAATACTTTGTGTGATGAAGATAGAGCATAACCAGACTATATGATTTTGTACGGATAGCTTTCTTTGGCCATGTTATTTTGAGAAGACATGATTGCTTTGTGAGTATGCTTGAAGTATTATTATTTTTATGTCAATAATTAACTTTTGTCTTGAATCTTTTGGATCTGAACATTCATGTCACAATAAAGAAATTACATTGATAAATATGTTAGGTAGCATTCCACATCAAAAATTCTATTTTTATCATTTACCTACTCGAGGACGAGCAGGAATTAAGCTTGGGGATGCTTGATACGTCTCCAGCGTATCTATAATTTTTTATTGTTCCATGCTATTATACTATCTATCTTGGATGTTTTATATGCATTTATATACTATTTTATATGATTTTTGGGACTAACCTATTAACCTAGAGCCTAGTGCTAGTTTCTTTTTTTCCTTGTTTTTGAGTTCTACAGAAAAGGAATACCAAACGGAGTCCAATTGACATGCCAACTTTTTAGGAGTTTTTATGGACCAAAAGAAGCCCCTGAAGTGAAAGAGTTGGGACAGAAGAGTCCTAAACCGTCCACGAGGGTGGAGGGCGCGTCCTACTCCCCTGGGTGCGCCCCCCTATCTCGTGGATGACTCGGAGACCCCCCTCACATGAGACCGACGCCAAAAATTCCTATAAATACATAAACCCCCGAAAAGAAACCTAGATTGGGAGTTCTGCCGCCGCAAGCCTCTATAGCCACCAAAAACCTCTCGGGAGCATGTTCCAACACCCTGTCGGAGGGGGAATCTATCACCAGTGGCCATCTTCATCATCCCGGCACTCTCCATGACGAGGTGGGAGTAGTTCACCCTCAAGGCTGCGGTATGTACCAGTAGCTACGTGTTTGACCTCTCTCTCTCTTGTGTTATTGATTTGGCATGATCTTGATGTACCGCGAGCTTTGCTATTATAGTTGGATCTTATGATGTTTCTCCCCCTCTACTCTCTTTTAATGGATTGAGTTTTCCCTTTGAAGTTATCTTATTGGATTGAGTCTTTCAGGATTTGAGAACACTTGATGTATGTCTTACGTGGGATACCCGTGGTGACAATGGGGTATTCTATTGATTCACTTGATGTATGTTTTGGTGATCAACTTGCGGGTTCCATGACCTTGTGAACTTATGCATAGGAGTTGGCACACGTTTTCGTCTTGACTCTCCGGTAGAAACTTTGGGGCACTCTATGAAGTTCTTTGTGTTGGTTGAATAGATGAATTTGAGATTGTGTGATGTATATCGTATAATCATACCCACGGATACTTGAGGTGACATTGGAGTATCTAGGTGACATTAGGGTTTTGGTTGATTTGTGTCTTAAGGTGTTATTTTACTGCGAACTCTCGGGATGTTTGTGACACTTATAGGAATATCCCAATGGATTAATCAGAAATAATTTCTTTGAGGTGGTTTCGTACCCTACAATAATCAATTCGTTTGTTCTCCGCTATTAGTGACTTTGGAGTGGCTCTTTGTTGCATGTTGAGGGATAGTTATATGATCCAATTATGTTATTATTGTTGAGAGAACTTGCACTAGTGAAAGTATGAACCCTAGGCCTTATTTCCACGCATTGCAATACCGTTTTCGCTCACTTTTACCACTAGTTACCTTGCTATTTTTATATTTTCAGATTACAAAAACCAATATCTACCATCCATATTGCACTTATATTACCATCTCTTCGCCGAACTAGTGCACCTATACAATTTACCATTATATTGGGTGCGTTGGGGACACAAGAGACACTTTGTTATTTGGTTGCAGGGTTGTTTGAGAGAGACCATCTTCATCCTATGCCTCCCATGGATTGATAAACCTTAGGTCATCCACTTGAGGGAAATTTGCTACTGTCCTACAAACCTCTGCACTTGGAGGCCCAATAACGTCTACCAGAAGAAGGTTGTGTAGTAGACATCATAGTGATACGACTCTACGTACACCGAACGTTTGCTTCCAATTAGAAACGAGAAATAAAACTACGTTGTGGGTATCAAGAGGATAACTTTGCATGATATCAGAGAGCTAAAATATAAAAGTAAGTGTTGTTATCATAAAGTTAGATATATTACTAAATATTATAAATAGCGAGTGTGGAACAATGATGGGTCGGTGTGCGGAATTATCCTAGGCAATTGTTAACAAGACCAGTAATCACTATTGCAATTTCATATGAGGGACAGGCATAAGCTAACATACTTTCTCTTCTTCGATCATATGCACCTATGATTGGAACTCTAGCAAGCATCCGCAACTACTAAAGATCATTAAGGTAAAACCCAACCATAACATTAACATATCAAGTCCCCTTTATCCCATACGCAACAACCCCCTTACTCGAGTTTATGCTTCTGTCACTCAAGCAACCCACTATAAGCGAATCATGAACGTATTGCAACACCCTACACTGGTAATCCCTCACGCTTGCGCGTCACGGAGGGCACAATAGGACAACACCAAAATAAAATATACAACTCACACTAATCTAGATCATCAATCAATCCAAAGACAAAGGATATCTACTCAAAACATCATAGGATGGCAACACATCATTGGATCATAATATGTGGCATAAAGCACCATGTTCAAGTAGGGATTACAGAGGGGTGCGGGAGAGTGGACCGCGTAAAAGAGATGAGTATGGTGATGATGATGGTGATGTTGATGAAGACGATCACCGTGGCGATGATTCCCCTCCCAATGGCACTCCGATGCCACTGAGAGAGAGGAGGAGAGGTTCTCCCCCTTGTGCTTCCTCCTCCATGGCCTCTCCCTGGATGTGGAGAGGTTCTCCCTCTGGTCCTTGGCCTTCATGGTGATGATGGCCCCTCCGAGATCCTTCCCCATGGCCTCCGGTGATGATGGCCCCTCCGGCAAGGTGCTGAAGAGGGCCTAGATTGATTTCTCATGGCTACAGAGGCTTGCGGCGGCGGAACTTCCGATCTCTTCTTTTCTGGGGTTTTCTCAATTTATAGGAGGGGTTGGCGTTGATTTCACGTCAAGGGGGCCCACGGGGAGTCCACGAGCCAGGGGGACGCGCCCTGGGGGGTGCCCTCCACCCTCGTGGTGGCCTCAGGACTCCCCTCCGGTAGATTTTTGTTCTAGTATTTTTTATATTTCCAAAAAAAATCTGCATTGATTTTTAGCGCATTCCGAGAACTTCTATTTCTGCACAAAAACAACACCACGGTAGGTCTGCTGAAAACAACGTCAGTCCGGGTTAGTTCTAATCAAATCATACCAAAATCATGTAAAAATATTATAAACATGGCATGAATACTTCATAAATTATAGATACGTTGGAGACGTATCAGTGTGGTTAGAGATGAGGGGCGGGGTGGAGGGGAAAAGGGGCATTCCATGCCCATGCTCGCAGGCAGGCCCATGCACACGGGGGTCTCGTGCGCTCGGTACACGCCCATGCGCTTGGGGAGGTTAGCAGCTACAATGGAGGCCTGTGTGCATGGGGTCCTGGGGCCCGTGCGCGCGGGGTGTCCATAGAGTTTCTGGATAGCTCGTGCGCATGGGGTCGCCTGGGCGTGTCTTCTTCTTCCAGCTGCTGGTCTCCATCTTCCATACGTCCTTCTCTCCCCTCTTCTTGGACTTGGCGAGGTTCCTTAGCTCCTTGGTGGGGGTTGTTCTCATACCTAATGACACATAAGGTTCCATGGTGAGTTAGTAACCAAGTCCCATCCATATTCATGTCAAGATTGAAAAGGAGTGAGTTCACCTTGCTTTCTATGGCACGTGCGCGAGCTCTTGTTACGGGTCCACTTGGTGTTTGATGAGTCAGTGTGGTGTCCAAGGGGATGACCAAAAGATGCTTCGCATCACTTATCCTCTGATCCATGATGCAAATAATTTTGTTCTTTGTTTGATTTGAATGTTAGGATTCAAAGTAATTGGTTAGGATTGATCTTAGGTGGTACTAGAACTTGTTCCCCACATAAAACTTATAATTTTCTGTTCTTATTTGTGTTGTGTGTAGAAAATGATGAAATCGGCGATTGTAGCGGGGGAGAAGGTCATGGTCTCATGCTCCAAGTATTCACGAAGCAACGGGGAGAACCTCCACGTGGCCGCGAACAAGGACTATGCGCGGGTCATCGGTCGGAAGATGTTGGCAACCAAGTGGAAGTTTGACATGTTCTTGCAGGAGCAAGGACTTCACAAGGACTTCGCATGGCTAGCCGACAACACCGGGATGGGAGTTTTCAGTAACTTCCATTACCTGATGTACTGAGACATCACCAAAAAGTTTGTCACCAGCTTCGAGCACACTCTTGAGGAGTCAAGGGTGCCAAGAAGGTGCTCCTTCACACTTGGAGGGGTACAACATACGTTGACGCTCGAGGAGTGGTGCAACTACTTTAGGTTTGAGAACTGCGGGGGTTCTTGACAGCAGGGGAGAGCACCTGTTGCCAAGGCATTTGAAACGTGGGACCTCATCTTCGTCAAGGATGAGCATGACTTTGCCGGTAAGAAGGTATCAAGGATCCAAAAATCTGCCATTCGCTATTTCATGACTTTCACTGCGAACATCTGAGGACCCACAAGTATAGGGGATCAATCATAGTCCTTTTGATAAGTAAGAGTGTCAAACCCAACGAGGAGCAGAAGGAAATGACAAGTGGTTTTCAGCAAGGTATTAACTATAAGAACTGAAATAGTCGGTAACAGGTAGTTTGATAGCAAGATAATTTATAATGAGCAAGTAATGGTAACGGTAAAATAAAATGCAGCAAGGTAGCCCCTCCATTTGTGGCAAAGGACAGGCCAAAACGGTCTCTTATGATAAGCAAAGCGTTCTTGAGGGTACACGGGAATTTCACCATGTCACTTTCATCATGTTGGCTTGATTCGTGTTCACTAATTTGATAATTTGATATGTGGGTGGATCGGTGCTTAGGTGTTGTTCTTACTTGAACAAACCTCCTACTTATGATTAACCCCCTCACAAGCATCCGCAACTACAAGAAAACTATTAAGATAAAATCTAACCATAGCATTAAACTTTTGGATCCAAATCAGTCCCTTACGAAGTGCACATAAACTAGGGTTTAAACTTCTGTCACTCTAGCAATACATCATCTAATAACTACTCCACAATGCATTCCCTTAAGCCCTAATAAGGTGAAGTGTCATGTAGTCGACGTTCACATGACACCACTAAGGGAATCACAACATACATATCATCACAATATCGAACACATATCAAGTTCACATGATTACTTGCAACATGACTTATCCCGTGACCTCAAGAACAAAAGCAACTACTCACAAATGATAATCATTCTCAAGATCAAAGGGGTATTAAATAGCATAATGGATCTAAAACATATAATCTTCCACCAAATAAACCATATAGTAATCAACTACAAGATGTAATCAACACTACTAGTCACCCACAAGTACCAATCTAAAGTTCCGGTACAAAGATTGAACACAAGAGATGAACTAGGGTTTGAGAGGAGATGGTGCTGTTGAAGACGTTGATGGAGATTGCCCTCCCAAAGATGGGAGAGTTGTTGGTGAAGGAAATATGCCCTAGAGGCAACAATAAAGTTATTATTTTATATTTCCTTATTCATGCTAAAGGTTTATTATTCATGCTAAAATTGTATTGATCGGAAACTTAAATACATGTGTGAATACATAAATAAATACATGTGTGAATACATAAACAAATATCGTGTCCGTAGTAAGCCTCTACTAGACTAGCTCGTTGATCAAAGATGGTTAAGGTTTCCTAACCATGGACATGTGTTGTCATTTGATAACGGGATCGCATCATTAGGAGAATGATGTGATGTACAAGACCCATCCATTGGCTTAGCATAATGATCGTTCGGTTTATTGCTATTGCTTTCTTCAAGTCAAATACATGTTCCTTCGACTATGAGATTATGCAACTCCTGGATACTGGAGGAATACCTTGTGTGCTATCAAACGTCACAACGTAACTGGGTGATCATAAAGATGCTCTACAGGTATCTCCGAAGGTGTTTATTGAGTTGGCATAGATTAAGATTAGAATTTGTCACTCTAAGTAGCGGAGAGGTATCTCTGGACCCTCTCGGTAATACGCATCTTAAGCTTGCAATCAAATGACCAAGGAGTTAGTTACAAGGTGATGTATTATGGAATGAGTAAAGAGACTTCCGGTAATGAGATTGAACTAGGTATGAAGATACCGATGATCGAATGTCGGGCAAGTAACATACCGATGGACAAAGGGAATTGCATATGTTGTCATAACAGTTCGACCGATAATCTTCGTAGAATATGTAGGAGCCAATATGGGCATCCAGGTTTCGCTATTGGTTATTGACTGAAGAGGTGTCTCGGTCATGTCTACATAGTTCTCGAACCCGTAGGGTCCGCACGCTTAACGTTCATTGACGATATAGTGTTATATGAGTTATATGATTTGGCGACCGAATGTTATTTGGAGTCTCGGATGAGATCATGAACATGACGAGGAGTCTCAAAATGGTAGAGAGGTAAAGATTGATATATAGGACGATGGTATTAGGACACCGGAATAGTTTCGGAGTGCACCGGGTAGTCATCTGTTCACCGAAAGGGGTTCCAGACACCCCGGTAAGTGTATGGGCTTAATGGGCCAAAGGAGGGGACATACCAGCCCACTAGGGGGCTGGTGCGCCCCTCTACATGGCTGGCCGGCCCTAGGGGGAAGGAAAGGGGAGGGGTGGCCTCTCCTTCCTTTCCCTCCTCAAGGGAGAAAGGAGGGGGAGCGCCCCCTACTCCTTCCTTCCTCCCGCACTTATATAAGGAAAGGGGGGCGCCACTTGGGGAGGACCCTGACAACCCACAAGTATAGAGGATCGCAACAATTTTTGAGGGTATAGTATTCAACACAAATTTATTGATTCGGCACAAGGGGAGCCAAAGAATATTCTCAAGTATTAGCAGCTGAGGTCAATTCAACTACACCTGAAAGACTTAATATCTGCAGCAAAGTATTTAGTATGAAAGTAGTATGGAAGTAACGGTAACGGTGGCAAAAGTAACGGTGATAGTTTTGTATCAATCGTAACAGTGGCAACAGAGAAGTAACTTAGCAAAGATCAATATGTGAAAAGCTCGTAGGCAATGGATCAATGATGGATAATTATGTCAGATGTAATTCATCATGCAACAGTCATAACACAGGGTGACACAGAACTAGCTTCAGTTCATCAATGTAATGTAGGCATCCGAATATGGTCATACGTGCTTATGGAAAAGAACTTGCATGACATCTTTTGTCCTACCCTCCCATGGCAGCGGGGTCCTATTGGAAACTAAGGGATATTAAGGCCTCCTTTTAATAGAGTACCAGACCAAAGCATTAGCACTTAGTGAATACATGAACTCCTCAAACTACGATAATCACCGGGAAGTGTCCCGACTATTGTCACTCCGGGGTTTGCCGGATCATAACACGTAGTAGGTCAATATAACTTGCAAGATAGGATCAAGAACACTCATATGTTCATGAAAACATAATAGGTTTAGATCTGAAATCATGGCACTCGGGCCCTAGTGACAAGCATTAAGCATGCCAAAGTCATAGCAACATCAATCTTAGAACATAATGGATACTAGGGACCAAACCCTAACAAAACTAACTCGATTACATGGTAAATCTCATCCAACCCAGCACCGTCTAGCAAGCCTACGATGGGATTACTCACGCACGGCGGTGAGCATCATGAAATTGGTGATGGAGGATGGTTGATGATGACAATGGCGACGGATTCCCCTCTCCGAAGCCCCAAACGGACTCCAGATTAGCCCCCCGAGGAAGAACAAGGCTTGGCGGCGGCTATGTATCATAAAACGCGATGAATCCTTCTCTCTGATTTTTTTCTCCCCAAACATAAATATATGGAGTTGGAGTTGAGGTCGGTGGAGCCCAGGGGGCCCACGAGGCAGGGGCGTGCCCTAGGGGGGCGCTCCCATCCTTGTGAACAGGGTGTGGACCCCCTTCTTTTGATTCTTTCGCTAGTATTTTTTATTAATTCCAAAACATGACTCCATGAAGTTTCAGGTCATTCCGAGAACTTCTATTTTTGCACAAAAATAACACATCGTCAGTCCGGGTTAGTTCCATTCAAATCATGCAAATTAGAGTCCAAAACAAGGGCAAAAGTGTTCGGAAAAGTAGATACGTTGGAGACGTATCAACTCCCCCAAGCTTAAACCTTTGCTTGTCCTCAAGCAATTCAGTTAACAAACTGAAAGTGATAAAGAAACACTTTTACAAACTCTGTTTGATCTTGTTGTTGCAAATATGTAAAGCCAGCATTCAAATTTTCAGCAAAGATCATGAACTAACCATATTCACAATAGCATTTAGATCTCATGTTTACTCATATCAATGGCATAATCAACTAGTGAGTAATAATAATAAATCTCAAATGACAACACTTTCTCAAAATAATCATGGTATGATATAACAAGATGGTATCTCGCTAGTCCTTTCTGAGACCGCAAAACATAAATGCAGAGCACCCCTGATGATCAAGGACTGACTGGACATTATAATTCATGGCAAAAGAGATCCAGTCACAGTCATACTCAACATAAATTAATAACAATGCATATAAATGAAAGGGGTGCTCTCTAACTGGTGCTTTTTATAAGAGGATGATGACTCAACATAAAAGTAAATAGATAGGCCCTTTGTAACATCCCAAATTTTCAATTTGGAATGTTATACACTAGATCATCATTGCATATCATATTTTATTGCTTTTGGCTTGATCCAGAAATTCTACGCAACTCAAGGACCCTCGGAGAGAGTTGGGGATTTCGTTATTTTCATATTTGAGATTTCTCAAATTTTGAAAATAGGATCATTTGATTTGATTTATTTTATCTTCAATTATTTCTATTATAAAAATATGAGAGAGGGAATAAAATGAATTTCCCAAAAAATAAAGAAATATCGAAGATTTAATAAAAAATCAAATAAGTTTTATTTTGGAGTTTTGGCTATTTGATTTGAATTTAGGAAAAAATGCACGTTTTTCAAAACTACATTTTAGGGCCAAGAAAATGTCCATCTCGTCCTAAGTATTTTATTTAGGCGGTGAAAATTTGTTTTGGCATTTTTAGATTTTTATTTATTTTTCTAGGATTTATTTTCTGTTCAGCGGAATTGTTTAAAAAAAAGTTTGCAGCGCCCGACTGGGCCGAGGCCCAGCCGAGCCGGGCCGGCCTCGCCAGCACCACCGGCAGCCCCGCCGTGTCGCCGCCGGACTCAGGGAGTCCGACCCCGAGCCGACTCCGCCGTCGCCCCTTGAACAAGCCGGCCGAGCCCCCCTCTCCTTAAATACCACCCTGCTACCACACCCATCCTGTCCCGCAGCCGAAACCCGCCGCCGCCGCCGTGTGCCGCTGCCGCCGCCGTGTGCTGCTGCCGTTGCCACCGCCGATGCCCGTCGCCACCACCCTGCTAACCGCCGCCGCCGCCTGGAGCCCCGTCGCCCCACCAAACCCGCCGGACCCTGCCGGACTTCGCTGGAGCCCGACGAGGTAGCCGCCCGCCGCCGCCCTGGTTTTCTAATAAAACCGATCAGTTTTTTTAGAAAACCCTAGTTTTTAATTTTTTAGATCGTTTTTTTAATTTTTTTCCGGTTTATTTATTTAGTGAGTGTTCGCTTGTTCGTTCGTTTTGACGGACGAGTTCACCGTTTAGTTTCAGTTAACGAACGTCCGTTCGTTAAGCTGTTCGTCAGTTTTTCTTTTTCTCGGATTTTTTCCGCGATTTTTCAAGATCGCGATTCTGATCCGATTTTCATTTAGTTTATCTTTTCGCTCGTTTATCGGAATCAGGCGATTCAAGCGCCTAGAGTTTCGTCTCGAAACCCTCTTTCTGTTTAACCAACTCAAACAAGTTTTTGCTACTGTAAAATTTGACTTAGGTCCAGATTAGTAAACGAAGCTCGTTTCGTTCGCTATTTCGTTTGGTTTGATTCTTTTTGCAAACCGGAGTTCTTAAGTTGAACTTTCTGGTTAGTTTTCTTATTTGAGTTTTACCTGTGCATTAGATGAGTACTTATAGTATGCTTGTTTGCTTGTTTGTTTGCAATAGAGTATCCGGAGTGCGCCGCTTGCTACTTCGAATCTCTAGGTTTCACAGATCATCAGCAAGGCAAGTAACACTTTGATCATACCTCTTCACTACCCAGTTTTATTGCATTAGATCAATCCTCAAACGATTGCATGATTAGGATCTGATTTAATATCTGGGTTTTGAGAAGTAGATGAGGTAGAACCTATTACCTATTTTATTATCAAACCCTTGGGAGTTACTTCTATGTTTTCTTATTGCCATGCTATGCTAGTAGACGTGGATTGGGTGAGTGTATCCATGACAGATGTGAGATTTTTAACTAATGGTTTATTTAAGGTGGCAACTTTAATACACATCTGGGTGGATTGAGGTACCTGGGTATTCCAGGATTGCCTGTTTGTTTTTGGACCGCCACCCAGGCTCAAAGGGATCATAAGATTATTCATGCTAGAAACTTCTGTGTGCAGCCACATGCTATTATGGGCTCTAGCATAGCTGAGTAAGTCGTGCGAATTCTTACAGTGGTAGACTAGCAGATGTAGGGGATGTAGGTGGTACGGTCTACCCAATCGTAAGGTGCTAGCGCTTCTGAAAGGCACCCGGGTATTTCAGTGTTTGCCTGTTTTTCTTTATGGACCGCCACCCAGGCTCAAAGGGATCATGAGATTATTCATGCTAGAAACTTCCGAGTGCAGCCACAAGCTACTATGGGTTCTAGCATAGTTGATTAAGTTGTGTGAACTCTTACAGTGGTAGACTAGCAGATGTAGGGGAAAGTAGGTGTAACTGTCTACCTGATCGTCAGGTGCTTGCGCTTCTGAAAGACTATGTCTCGGTCATCCGTTTCTCAAACACCATGTAGTGCGAGAAATTCACAGAGGCGATCGAGTCTTGTGGGGAAAAGTGCGCAAACCTCTGCAGAGTGTATAAACTAATCATGGTTAGCCGTGTCCCCGGTTATGGACATTTTGAGTATCTAGTACCTGGATTATCATGTGAATCTCATCATGTTACTTTAATTTAATTTTGTTGGGTTTAATGTTGATGCTTAATTGGATTGAGAGGGTGTCTACACTCTCAATGTTTAAAAACCAACATGATAGTTAAATAAAATTTATTCCTTTGCAGTAGGGAAAAATTGGCTTTACGCAAAACTGTAACCATAGAGCTTTCCAGCAGCCATATATGCATGTAGTATATCATATTTCTGTTCATTACTCTCTATGTGTACATTGCCAACATATATATATTCCATGTGCTGACCCGTTTTCGGGCTGCAACGTTCATGTTGCAGACTTTTCAGACGACGAGTAAGGTGCTTTTAGGTCGTGGTTCTATAATCAGTGATGCCGTTGGAGTTGATGGACTCACTTATCTTCCAAGCCTTCCGCTGTTATCGTTATTAGATGGCCTTAAGCCATATTTATTGTAATAAGTTCTCCTTTGGAGACATTCGATGTAATAAGTGTGTGATTGCTACTCTGTTATAAATCCTTCAAGTACTGTGTGTGTCAGCATTACTGATCCAGGGATGATACTGAAGCACAGAGATCATACTGTTTGAGGTTTAGTCGCTAGAAGATGGTATCAGAGCACACGCTGACTGTAGGACACGACCACTAAGCTAAAGCCCTAGATAACTACTCACTCTTCTCATTTCTGACTCCTCATCTTTTCTACTCTTTAGGATGGCGGATGCAAGGACAAGTTCACGCACCCGGATGAAGATACACCCTTTGGACGCCACTTGAAGGAAGTCACTAAGTACCTGAACATCGGAGTACCAAGCTTCACCGGGACCTACATCGCCACTCTACCAGAAGAGGAGCGTTGGATGATTCAAGTTCAAGTTCCAGGAAGGACGTTCATGCCCGTCACTGAGCCCATAGAGTTTTCCTTTGATGCACCAACCTGGAGTCTAGGAAAGAGCTTGGCAGCTCACATCACAATGGGACGCATTGGAGAAGTTTACCACAAGGATCTCAAGGATACTATCTTCCAGAATTGTGGGCGCCGAGATGATCAATGGGAGATGATCAGCACCAGGAAAGATAGACCAATTGCAGCTTTCATCTAGGAGTTAAACCAGCACATTCGTTGCTAGGAGAACCAGATGTGCACAGGCATGATAGATCTGAAGAAGGCTATGACCAAGATCATGGAACCGGAGGAAGAACTCAAGTCTACACGCGATGGATATGAGGAGGAAATAGCAACACTTGTGGAGAAGAATGAAGATCTGAAGAAGAAGCTAAAGGTGTTTATGGGATTTCTCGCGACTGGAGGAGAAGACAATGATTGCACTTGTCCAGAGAACTACATCATCATAGACGACACCGACTCGGACCCAGATGATAGCGATGATGACTATGTTGATAAAGCTGGAGCAGATACCATGGAGTCTTCAACGGAGCAGTTTTTCTAGTCGACCACCATAACTGAAAGTGCTAGTTATCGACTAGAGGGGGGGGGGGTGAATAGGTGATTTTTATCAGAGTCTTCAAAATGTGGAAGTTTCGAAGACAAAGAATAGAAATGACCTAATTGATATGCAGCGAAAGATAAACTACAACAAGCAAACCATAGTCAAGTATGCAATAATGTGAAAGTACAAAGACTAATAGCAGCTTGGTAGTAAGGATCAGGATGGAAGATAGTATGAAGCCAACTAACGATAGTAGTCAAGCAATGAAGTCAAACAGGTACGACAAATAGGCAACGACTTCACGAAGACAAACTCAAAGTAAAGGGAGGAAGAGGATAGAACCAGTCACTTGTTGAAGACACATGATTTGTTGGACCAGTTCCAGTTAATGTAACAACTGTACGTCTGGTTAGGGAGGCTGAGATTCAACTCAGAAGACCGCGTCTTCACCTTATTCCCCTTGAGCTAAGGACACACAGTCCTTGCCCAATCACTCTGGTAAGTCTTCAAGGTAGACTTCCAAACCTTCACAGACTTCATTCACCGGCGATCCACAATGACTCTTGGATGCTCAGAACGTGACGCCTAACCGGCTGGAGGATACACAGTCCTCAAGTGTAATAAGTCTTCAGGTCACTCAGACAGAAAGACTTCAGTGATGCCTAACACTCTTTGGCTCTGGGTGTTTGGGCTTTGTCCTCGCAAGGATTTCTCTCTCTCAAAGGCTTCGAGGTGGGTTGCTCTCAAACGACAAAAGCCGTGAACTAACTCTGAGCAGCCACCCATTTATGGTGTAGGGGGTGGGCTATTTATAGCCACAAGGCAACCCGACCTGATATGTCCGAAATGACCCTGGGTCACTAAGGAACTGACACGTGTTCCAACAGTCAAATTTCAAACACACACGACAACTTTACTTGGGCTACAAGCAAAGTTGACTCATCCAGCTCTGGATAAGATTTGCTCTCATTGTCTTCGCTCGAAGACATAGGATTTGGGTTGAGCATCACTTCAGTCATTCCGACTTTGTTCACTTGGACCCCACTTAACAGTACAGTGGTTCCTATGACTCAACAAAGAAGAAAAGGAAACAACAAAACAACACAGTCTTCGCGCTCCATAGTCTTCACTCAATGTCTTCTCATGTCATAGTCTTCAATATGAATATCTTCATATACCACCATTGTCGTCAATGTCTTCATACATTTTTAGGGGTCATCTCCGGTAGGTAAACCGAATCAATGAGGGACACTACCTGTGTTATCCTGCAATTCTCACAAACGCATTAGTCCCTCAACTAACTTTGTCGTCAATACTCCAAAACCAACTAGGGGTGGCACTAGATGCACTTACAATCTTCCCCTTTTTGGTGATTGATGACAAACTGGTTGAAGTTTTCAACGGGGATAAAGTATGTGAAATTGTAAAGGATAGGATATTGTCTTCATAAGTGACAAAGGCTCCCCCTAAAGATGTGCATATAAGTAATTTGCTTTTGGAATGCAAATGCACATGGCAGGTTGTACTTGTGGAGATCCTCTTCAACTTATGAAGATAATTCATCATGCATGAAATGATATAACTAAGAGAGTGACATGCATAATGAAAAATGGACGTCTGCAGAATGATCTATGTGCGGAAGTTATCATCGCACACGGAAAAGCAACTAAGTAGCAGACGACCATCGAGTTTAAGTGTTACAACTCAAAGAACAAAATGTATCAAAAGCAAGAGTTGTAATCACTAGGCAAAATATAAAGCAACCGCCCATATGAACCCACTTGAAGACTATCAAACTCATATTCTCCCCCTTTTGTCAGTAATGACCAAAAAGGTTTGAAGACATAGAGCATCTACTCGTCCTCATGAGGAGTAGGTGAAGCAGCAGGGTTGTCGTTGTTGTTTGGCGGCGCAGATGAACTTGGTGCAGTGTCGATGCGTGCAGAAATAGGGGGTGGTGAAGTAGCATCGTCTTCATCATCGATCACTTTGGCATTCACAGTTGCCATGGAGGAAGAATAGTCAGAGTCTTCAAGGGATGGAGTTTGACGTAGGACAGCACTCCGTGGAGGAGTGGAGTCAAACTTGAATCTTCCAGTGAAGCCATCATCTTGAAGATCTGCTTCAGCATTGAGCAGTGTCAAACTCTTCCATGATCGCCGACAGGTCTCGTGAGTGACAAAGGCATTCTTGGTGGCAAGATTTTGAATGCGATTAATGTCCACCAAGAGGCTTTGCATCTGTCGCTTGAGCCAAATTTGATGCTTGTCTTGTTTCTGATGCAGTGCCACAAGAAGTTCTCGGTCATTTAGGATGCGCGAGCACTTCTTAGGCCTTTGGGCAATTGTGCTCTCAGTAGCTTCAGTTGGCGCATGATGAGGCAGACGAGTGTTCCCAGCCATTGGATAGACACGAGTTACTGCTTGGACTCCTTCCATGGGCTGAGTGAAGCTTTGGTGTTTAGCATTTTGAAGACAAAGAGGCTTCTTGGCAGGCTCAGGGTATATGGCTTCAACTTACATATCAACCTCTGGTAGAAAGATCAGATGATTGCGAGCAGAGGGCTGATAGTTGATAGCAGAGTGTAGCTTGATGAGGCGCATGACCTATGGAGCATAGAATTTCAGGCCAAAAAGGTCAGATCCAGACACAGCCAGTTGCCGGAGGAAGAATTCTTGTGTATTGAAGCTGATGCCATTGAGGATGTAAAAGACCAATGTCTTCATGGCTCCTTCAAGTTTTGCAGCTGATGAATTCCCTTTGATAGGCCATAGAGTCCGCCTTATGATGTGATATATTGTGCGAGGCAGATACTCAAGGTCATCAACAAAGAACTCCTTTGGGTATTCAACGTCACGTGGCAGAGGCTTCATCATGCTCAACATCTGGCTCATGTTGGGTTCTGGCTTATGGAAGATGCTCTCCAGTGCATTGCGGTGGAGTTAACAATCAGGTTTGTACAGTTCTCCGGCAGTGGGTAGGCCTGTAAGCTCAATGATGTCAAGAGCTTTGGCTTCATGATGAACATTTCCTATCATCCACTCGAGAACCCATGTCTTTGTATCCCTATTGTAGCCGCGAATGTGGAGGGTAGCATAGGATTGAAGCAAAAGTTCCTCATTCTAATGTTCTTTGTCTGTCACAAAGCTGAGCAGACCTGCATCACAAAAGCAGTCAAGTGCTTCTTCCAAGCATGGCAGTCCAGCAATGGCTTCAGTGTCGAGGCACATATGAGGGAAAATGCGCCCTTGATCATACAGAACGCAGGAGTAATAGCTTCGTTGCTGATGGCTCCAGAAACGATCAGATGATATTCTTGGCCTTGAGTAGGGGTTCTTTGCGCTGTCAAAGAAGGTCTGGTGGCTTTTGAAGCCATTTGCATTGAAGGACCCTGTTGAGGTGGCAGTACCTGGGAACCTTGGTAGTCTTGGCTTTGGTTTCTGGACCTGAGGCCGATGCTCAATATGATAATCAAACTGAGGACCAGAGACATTAGGCGGAGGGACCAGAACGGGCCATCTGACAGTGATTAGCTGTCCCTGGTTGTATGCTTGCTCAATTGTATGGGGCCTTGGTGGCGGAATAGGAGCAGTGGAAACAACGGAGGCTTCAGCCTGCACAACAGAAGCTTCAGGAGCAGTTGCAACATTGACTTCTGGCATATTGGTTGGTGTAGGCTCCACACTTGCTTCAGCCATGACTACGTCATTGGCTTCATTTGTGTTGGTGGTGGCAGCCTCAAGATTTTCAACCTCCACTTGATGAGCTAGAGGGTCTGGCACTGGCACGCTTACTTCAGGAACAACTTCTTCAGTAATGGGGGGAGTAGGGACACGTTCTTCTTCTTGTTCGTCATCGGCTGATGTAGCCGGATTGTCTTCAACAGTTTTGGCTTCAGACAGGGAGACATTCACAGTCGGAGTGGCTTCTGGAAACACTTGACGTGCAACAGATTGGTGGTGCACTTCTCCTTCTGGAACGCTCGAAAGAGGGATTTGAGGCCTTGGTCCTTTGCGAAGCCTTTGTAATACTGGCGACGCCTTTGGAGATGGAGTTGGTTGGGCCTCATCCTCTTCTTCTTGCACAGGTGGTGTGACTTGCTGTTGTTGGGGAGTACTCGGGGAGTCTTGTTGTTGTGGGCGATCAGCCCATGATGCATCCTGAGCAATTGGCGTCAGAGGACGACCACCGCTGATGAGTTCTCTGTTCGTGAGAACAGGCGATGATACCAAATTGTGTTTGATCTGAGGAAGAACTTCATCATCTTCAACATTGTCATGGCGACCAATGTCCTCAGCAGCGATGGGATCAACTGCTGGAATGTCTTCAGCTTCATAAGCCTCTGTGGAAGCAGGCTCATGAACAATCATCCATCGTTCTTGGTGTTCAGATGCAGGGCGAACTATTGAGATAGGTTCAACAACTAAGGGCTCTGTGGGAGCAGCCCGATTCTTCTTGGTTTTGCGCTTCTTCTTGGAGGGAGCAACATCAGAGGCTTCTGTGTTTTTCCTTTTTCTGGCTTCAGCCTCGGCAGCCCTCGCCTTCTTCAGTTCTGAAGCGGTTGACATGACCTTTGGCTTCGAGCCAGTCATGCTGCTTGGGAAGACTATGCGAGGTTCATCTTGCCTTGAAGGTGCAGATTGGTCAATTGAGAGCTTCTTCTTCTTTGCAGCCATCCCGGGGTCAATGCCAGGATGACCAAGAGCCTTGCGCTTCTCAGCCTCATTGTAGGCTAGCACATACTTGTCAGCCAGACTCTTCATGCGCTCACGAGAGCCTCTAGCTTCTTTGCGCTTCTTGTGAAAGGCTTCTTTGACCTCGTGTAGCATGATCTTGAAGTTTTTAACATCTTGCATGCTGAGCTTGGCCACATGCTTCTTGAACTGAGCTTTCTCATAGTCGATCTTGTGCTTCAGTTCAACGATGCGCTAAGCAAGAGCTAGCTCAGAAGCAATGGCACCATTGAAGGCGACGCTGAGACCAATGGGAAGTCGCAGATCATCAAAGATGAGATTTGGGGTGTCAAACCACTCATCAATGAAGTTATGGATGATTGCCACATCGAAGAGAGGCAAATTATTGAAGATCTCTGCTTCTTCCTTGCTCTTGATCAGTTGCTCAAGAGCATCATCTGCAAGATCTTCATCATTGGACAGATCAATGTGCTCTTCTCGCAGAATGGCAGCAGGAGTCAATGTCTGATCAGTATTCTTGACGATTTTCTTTTTCTTCTCCGTCTTCTTGGAGATACGTGATAGATCTTCAGAATGCACACTGTCTTCAGGAGGTGCAGTGACCAGTGGCTTTGCACGTGAAGCTTTTGGAGGAGCAGCTGATTGTGAAGCCTTAGTCTTCTTTAGCTTTTGCGGCTTTGGAGGAGGAGCTGGGGCTTCATCAGTGTCAGCATCATTGTCAGAATGATCCACTTTGGCACCTTGGACCAAGATGTATGTGATGAGGCCATCAAGGTTTGAAAAGGGGCCGATGACATTGGGTTCTGCATCACGTGAGCCGTCAGCACGGGGAGCAGAGGGACCAGGGTTGAAGTCTTATCCCAATGACTTCTTGTTTTCTTTGGCCGATGACTTTGCATGCTGGAAGTTGTGCTTGAAGAGATTATCGTCACGACACCAGAGCAATGATGATGGGTCGGGATTTTCAGGCTGAGGTCCACGGACCATACAAGGATAGAAATCTTGTGCAATAGCTTCAACTCTGTTCTTGGGTGGAAGGCCTCGATAGAGAATTTCACCCCAAGGACTTTTGATAGCATTCTTCTCAGCGTATTCCTGGGTCACGAATTGTATTTGAACCATTGTTCAGCCCAATATCGTCGAATCCATTGGATTCGTGTCCTGTGCTGATTATAATCCTCTTCAGGATCTGTCTTGTAGAGGTGTGCGAGGTCATCAGGCAAATCTTTTGATGTTCCCCCTCGACGCTGTCTGCCACCCTTCCTTACTGATTTCTCTGCAGCCATGAACTTCAAACTGAATGGCTTCAATACGTTCAAAGGCTTCAAAGGCTTTCACTTGCTGGACAAACAGGAACTGGCTTCGGGAGAGTTAATGTGTTGCTGTAAGAATTCTGCAAACGAATGCAGACTATGAGAACCAAGGGATTCTCCCACGGACATGTACCTGTGATAGCATTAGAGATGCGAGGGAAGGTAAGAGGTCATATGCATTCTCAGAAGATTTTGAAGATAAATCAGTTTGAAGACATTGACCTCATGATGCGAAGACATTCACTTATATGTTGAGAGTTGGTTCCAGATTTGTACGAATCCGTGAATAAGTACAAGTGAGGAATCTAACTAGATATGAAGCTTAACTGAATATACTAGGCAGTATGAGATGTAGACAAAATAGATCTAACATTGTATAGGCAGAAACCAATTTTGGTAAATAGGATGAATCATTGAGGATCAAAAAGGTGGTAAAAATAGAGTTGTATTTACCACACGAAGAACTGCTAGATGGGATGAATAGGAGACCAAGCAGTTCAATCCATCGTGCCCTAACTTGGCGACGGAGGACACCTACGGCGGCGGCGGAGAGGACAGCGTCGGAGAAGTCGCGGCAGCTAAGCGCTTCGTCGCCGGTGTCATCGAGAGCTAGTGGTGGTGCTAGGGTTTTGAAGAGGTGGAGAGGTGGAAGAAGGTTTTCATTACCGCAGGGGACATGTATTTATAAGGAAGTGTGCGGCATAGCGCAATTACGCAGGTGCCCCTGGCGGTTCACATCTGAGGGGCACGTGGCAAGCATGCAACATACTCAGAGTTGTCCCATGTTCCCACGCCCGCCAGGTTTGTCGGATGGTTGTTCCGGCTTCTCCGGATTTCAAACAATAAGGATGAATCATTTAAAACAGACTTAATGTTTGTCTCTGTATCTTCTGCTGACAAGGATGCAGAGAAGACATTCGACAGTTTCAATAGAATGCATATGATTTGGACAGATAGAGTTTGAGATAGAAAGCATAGAGAGATTAGGGTCCGATCACATTCACTTAGTTCAAAAGATTCAACAAGGAAGACATAGCTATAAGTGAATGTTGTAGAGGAAAGAATACTAGTATATATAAGAAAGCATTCAAATCAACATAGTGAAGTAAATCATGAAGATAAGTTGAAATTTGAAGATAAACCAAATGCGAAGACATTGCAAAAATAACGCCATGAGTGAAACACTTCAAACCAAGAAATTTGGTGGTGTCTTTACCCACCGTATAGGAAGTATTAGACCCAGACACGACGCACAATTATCGTGGCGCTCCGAAGTCAAATTCCATGTTAATGTATTCACACTCAGAATGTAAGTCTTCATTGATTGAAGATATACTTTACTTCGTGTGTTGCACATCTAAGTCATCAACATGCATAAGTGTTAGGATGTGTGCCTTATCACAGGACATTTGAGGATTCCAAGATATTTAGCTCACACCGTAACTTGCAAAACCTTTTCTCATCCAAGGGCTTTGTGAAGATATCTGCCAGTTGCTCTTTAGTGTTGATGTGAATGATGTCAATATCTTTCTTCATGACATGATCTCTGAGAAAGTGATGACGAATTTCAATGTGCTTTGTCTTCGAGTGCTGGACTGGATTGTTGGCAATCTTGATGGTGCTTTCATTGTCGCAGAAGAGAGGTACTTGTTTCAGATTGACGCCATAGTCCTTGAGAGTTTGCTTCATCCATAGAAGCTGAGCGCAGCAAGATCCAACAGCAATGTATTCAGATTCAGCAGTTGAGAGTGATACACAGTTTTGCTTCTTTGAAGACCAACAGACAAGTGATCGTCCCAGAAAGTGACATGTGCCTGATGTAGACTTGCGATCCACCTTGTCACCAGCATAATCAGCATCCGAGAATCCAAGCAGATCAAATTTTGAGCCCTTTGGATACCATAATCCGAGTGTTGGGGTGTAAGCCAAATATCGAAGAATTCACTTCACAGCTAAGTGATGCGATTCCTTTGGTGCCGCTTGGAATCGAGCACACATGCAAACACTAAGCATAATATCTGGCCTAGATGCACATAGATAAAGTAAAGAACAAGTCATGGAGCGGTATACCTTTTGATCGAACTCTTTACCATTGTCGTCGGGACCCAGATGGTGTTTGGCTGGCATTGGCGTCGTGTAACCTTTGCAATCTTGCATTCCAAACTTCTTCAGACAGTCTTTGAGATATTTTTCTTGAGATATGAAGATGCCATTCCTTTGCTGACGAATTTGAAGACCGAGGAAGAACTTCAGCTCACCCATCACAGACATCTGATATTGCTCTTGCATCATGTATCGAAACTCATCACTATACTTCTGGTTGGTGCAGCCGAAGATAATGTCATCCACATATATCTAGCACACAAACAGTTCTCCATCATATGTCTTCGTGAAGAGTGTGGGATCGAGGGATCCAGGTTTGAAGCCTTTGCTCTTCAGAAAGTCTTTGATCATATCATACCAAGCGCGAGGAGCTTGTTTGAGGCCATACAGTGCTTTGTTTAGCTTGTACACCATATCAGGATGTTTTGGATCTTCAAAGCCAGGTGGTTGAGCAACGTACACTTCTTCTTCAATCTTGCGGTTGAGGAAAGCACTCTTCACATCCATTTGATATAGTAAGATGTTGTGGTGGTTAGCATAGGCTAGCAGTATGCGAATAACTTCAAGCCTAGCCACAGGAGCAAATGTTTCATCGAAGTCAATTCCTTCAACTTGAGTATATCCTTGAGCCACAAGACGTGCTTTGTTTCTGATGACTTGACCATGCTCATCTTGCTTGTTTCGATATATCCATTTTGTGCCAATAATGTTATGCTTGCGAGGGTCAGGACGCTTGACTAGTTCCCAAACATTGTTCAGCTTGAACTGTTGAAGTTCTTCTTGCATAGCTTGAATCCATTCAGGTTCCATAAAGGCTTCAACAACTTTCTTGGGTTCTGATATTGACACAAACAAAAAGTACCCACAGAAATTTGCTAACTGTGTTGCTCTTGAGCGAGTAAGTGGACCAGGTGCATTGATGCTATCAATTATCTTCTCAATTTGTACTTCATTTGCAACACGAGGATGAACTGGACGAAGACCTTGCTCTTGCTGTTCATTGTCATCATTGGGAGGATTGTCTTCGGTCTGAGCATTGTCTTCAGATTGGTTTGGTGCAGAGATGATAAGTTCCTCTTCAGGCTGTGCTTCAGAAGGCTTGATTTCACCAGTTCCCATCAGCTTGATAGATTCGCTGGGCGGAGCTTCATCTAGTGTATTTGGCAGGAGTTCTCTTTGTGAACCATTGGTTTCATCAAATCGCACGTCCACAGTTTCAACAATTTTGTAGTGATAGAGATTGAAGACTCTGTAAGAGTGCGAGTCCTTTCCGTAATCGAGCATGAAGCCTTCGTGAGCTTTAGGTGCAAATTTTGACTTGTGATGGGGATCCTTGATCCAGCACCTAGCACCAAATACTCTGAAGTAGCTGACATTTGGCTTCTTGCCAGTAAGGAGCTCATAGGATGTTTTGTTCAGAAGCTTATGGATGTAAACACGGTTGATGATGTGACATGCTGTATCAATAGCTTCAGGCCAGAACTTTCTTGGTGTCTTGTACTCGTCGAGCATTGTTCGAGCCATCTCAATGAGGGTTCTGTTCTTGCGCTCTACAATGCCATTTTGCTGAGGTTTGTATGGAGCAGAAAACTCTTGAGTGATTCCCATTGTATCCAGATAAAGATCAAGCCCGGTGTTCTTGAACTCAGTGCCGTTGTCACTTCTGATATGCTTGATCTTGACGCCATAATTGTTCATGGCTCGATTGGTGAAGCATCTGAAGACATCTTGCACTTCAGTCTTGTAGAGAATTATGTGCACCCATGTATATCTTGAGTAGTCATCAACAATGACGAAGCCAAGAGACAAGCTGTTTTTGTGAGGGTAGAGTAGTGAGTAGGGCCAAATAAGTCCATGTGTAACAGCTCGAAGGGTTGAGATGTCGTCATGATTGTCTTCGAGGGGTGCTTTGCCCTGGCCATCTTTCCAGCTTCGCAGGCACCACACAAATGATCCTTCTTGAACTTGACACCCTCAATGCCTATGACATGCTTCTACTTGACGAGTGTGTGTAAGTTCCTCATGCCAGCATGCCCCAGCCTCCGATGCCAGAGCCAGCATTCTGAAGCCTTTGCAAGAAGACATACAGCAAGCTGTGGACCTGCTGAGAAATCTACCATGTATAGATCATCTTTCCGATACCCTTCAAAGACTAGAGACTTGTCAGATTCCATTAGTACAAGGCAACGATATTTTCCGAATAGCACAATCATGTTCAAGTCACAAAGCATTGAGACAGACATTAAGTTGAACCCAAGGGATTCAACAAGCATCACTTTATCCATGTGTTGATCCTTTGAGATTGCAACTCTACCTAGACCCAATACCTTGCTTTTACCAGTGTCAGCAAATGTGATGTGACTCTTGTCTAATGGACGTAAGGTTGAGTCCATGAGAAGACTTCGATCACCAGTCATATGATTAGTGCATCCACTGTCCATAATCCATTCTGAAGCATGAGGTGTCATACCCTACAGTGCAGTTAGGAGGATAGGCTTCACAAAGTGTGTTGTGAAGCATAAGCATTTGACGCACACAAGGATTATCACAGCTTAGATCAAGGTTAGAACTCATAGTATGACTGGTAAGCGATTCACATGTGAAATACATAGTAAGACCATTTTATCATGCGTCCCTTAATGTGTTTTAGGTCCCCAGCAATAGTATCGGACGCCTTTGATTGCAGGCTGGAGACCTTATTCTGCAAAAGAAAGTTAATTCTTCTTCACCACCCACATCTTCAGGGGTGGCTTAGAAGCAATGAGTCTAAGTGCAGCATCTGAGAACTTCAGCTTTGGAGCCCTAGCAAATAGCCTTGCAGGAGATGAATGATACTCATATGAATAAGCAGAAAAGTTCGTAGTTCTATGAACATAGTGGTTTGAAGACACACGCTCATATTCATAAGTTTGAGTATGATTTCCTTGAAAAACATTGGCGTTAGGGTGACTCAGGTGAGTCCTGTACCTGTATGAAGCCTTTGGACCATATGACGCCTTAGGTCTGGGGTTTGTCTTCTTCCCTGGTGGTGTCATGATCACATTCACAGGAAGATTCTCAAGACATCTTTTGGGAACCCAGATCTTCTTCATAGGTGGTCCATTCCTGCAGTTAGTACCAATATACCTGGCAAACACTTCACCATTCTGATTTTTGAACAGTTTATAGTTTGCATCAAAGGATTCATCAATGATGATAGGATTAGCACAGGTAAAGCCAGATAAGGTGGATGGATCCACTGAAGGTTCCTTTGCAGCAACCCATGTGGTTTTGGGATACTGCTCAGGCTTCCAGTAGGAACCATCAACATTCATTTTCCTCTCGAACCCAACACCCTCTTTCCTAGGGTTTCGGTTCAGAATCTGCTTTTTGAGGACATCGCAAAGTGTCTGATGTCCTTTCAGACTTTTATACATCCCTGTTTCAAGCAATGTCTTCAACCTAGCATTTTCATCAGCAATAGTAGTGGTATCCTCAGCAGAGGGGTTAGTTACCACATCAGTAGTTGAAGACAAATGCAATAGTAGCAACAGTGGAACATTCAGCAACAGAGGTAGCGTTATCACGCTCAATGCATGTTAGACATGGTGGTTCAAATCTATCTAGAGCGTGACTGATCTGTTGAGCGCGAAGTGACTCATTATCTTTTTGAAGATCTTCATGAGCCACTCTCAATTTCTCAAGCTCTTGCTTCCTTTGAAGATAATCATAGGAGAGCTTTTCATAAGTGGTTGAGAGTGTCTCATGAAGACTTTCAAGTTCTTGGTACTTAGCATGAAGATTTTTGATGTCTTCAACTAAGGACTGTGAACGTGTCATTTCCGCGTCCAACAGGTCATCGCTTTTGTCTAACCGTTTTTGAGTATGTTCCATAGCTTTTTGTTGTTCAGTTGCAATTTTAGCAAGAGTTTTGTAGCTGGGTTTGGATTCATAATCAGAGTCATCTTCACTTGATGTTTGAAAGTAAGAATCACGTGATTTTACCTTGGCACCACGTGCCATGAAGCAGTAGGTGGGAGCAGGATCGTCCTTGTCATCAGCTTCAGCATTGGTGTGGAAGTCATTGTCTTCAGTGTTGAAGATGGACTTGGCAACATAGGTTGTGGCTAGAGCCAGACTTGCAACGCCAGGGTCGGACTCCTCTTCAGATTCCACCTCCGCCTCCTCAGAAGTAGACTCCTCCTTTGAATCCATTTCCTTGCCAACAAAAGCACAAGCCTTGCCAGATGAGCTCTTCTTATGAGATGAAGACCTTGATGAGGACTTGGAAGAAGACTTTGAAGATTTCTTCTTCTTCTTGTCATCAGAATCATATTCCTTGCTCTTCTTCTTCTTCTTCTCATTGTCCCACTCTGGACACTCAGAGATATAGTGTCCAGGTTTCTTGCACTTGTGACATGTTCTCTTCTTGTCATGAGTGGAAGCTTCATCATTTCTTGAGCTAGATCGTGAAGACTTTCTGAAGCCCTTCTTCTTGGTGAACTTCTGGAACTTCTTCACAAGCATAGCAAGTTCCTTTCCAATGTCTTCAGGATCATCAGAACCGCAGTAAGATTCTTCTTCAGATGAGGAAACAACTTTTGCCTTCAAAGCGCGAGTTCGGCCATAGTTGGGACCATAGATATCTCTTTTCTCAGAAAGCTGGAACTCATGTGTGTTGAGCCTCTCAAGTATATCAAACGGATCGAGTGTCTTGAAGTCAGGGCGTTCTTGTATCATGAGGGCAAGGGTGTCAAAGGAGCTGTCAAGAGATCTCAGTAGTGTCTTGACGATGTCATGCTTGGTAATCTCAGTGGCACCGAGAGCCTGAAGCTCACTTGTGATGTCGGTGAGGCGATCAAACGTGAGCTGGACATTTTCATTGTCGTTTCTCTTGAAGCGGTTGAAGAGATTGCGAAGAACACTGATCCTTTGATCTCTCTGAGTTGATACGCCTTCGTTGACCTTGGACATCCAGTCCCAGACTAGCTTTGACATTTCCAGAGCACTCACACGGCCATACCGTCCTTTGGTCAGATGACCACAGATGATGTTCTTTGCAGTCGAGTCCAGTTGAGTGAACTTCTTGACATCAGTAGGGGTGACACCTTCACCAGTTTTGGGAACGCCGTTCTTGACGACATACCAGAGGTCGACATCAATGGCTTCAAGATGCATGCACATCTTATTCTTCTAGTAGGGATATTCAGTTCCATCGAACACGGGGCAACCAACGGAGGCTTTGATTATCCCTGCAATCGACATAGCTAAACTCCAGGTGGTTAAACCGAATCACACAGAACAAGAGAGTACCTTGCTCTGATACCAATTGAAAGTGCTAGTTATTGACTAGAGGGGGGTGAATAGGTGATTTTTATCAAAGTCTTCAAAACGTGGAAGTTTCGAAGACAAACAATAGAAATGACCTAATTGATATGCAGCGGAAGATAAACTACAACAAGCAAACATAGTCAAGTATGCAATAATGTGAAAGTACAAAGACTAATAGCAGCTTGGTAGTAAGGATCAGGATGGAAGATAGTATGAAGCCAACCAACGATAGTAGTCAAGCAATGAAGTCAAACAGGTACGACAAATAGGCAATGACTTCACAAAGACAAACTCAAAGTAAAGGGAGGAAGAGGATAGAACCAGTCACTTGTTGAAGACACATGATTTGTTGGACCAGTTCCAGTTGCTATGACAACTGTATGTCTGGTTAGGGAGGCTGAGATTCAACTCAGAAGACCGCGTCTTCACCTTATTCCCCTTGAGCTAAGGACACACAGTCCTCGCCCAATCACTCTGGTAAGTCTTCAACGTAGACTTTCGAACCTTCACAGACTTTGTTCACCGGCGATCCATAATGACTCCTGGATGCTCAGAACGCGACGCCTAACCGGCTGGAGGATACACAGTCCTCAAGTGTAATAAGTCTTCAGGTCACTCAGACAGAAAACTTCAGTGATGCCTAACACTCTTTGGCTCTGGGTGTTTGGGCTTTGTCCTCGCAAGGATTTCTCTCTCTCAAAGGCTTCGAGGTGGGTTGCTCTCAAACGACAAAAGCCGTGAACTAACTCTGAGCAGCCACCCATTTATGGTGTAGGGGGTGGTCTATTTATAGCCACAAGGCAACCCGACCTGATATGTCCGAAATGACCCTGGGTCACTAAGGAACTGACACGTGTTCCAACGGTCAGATTTCAAACACACACGACAACTTTACTTGGGCTACAAGCAAAGCTGACTCATCCAGCTCTGGATAAGATTTGCTCTCATTGTCTTCGCTCGAAGACATAGGATTTGGGTTGAGCATCACTTCAGTCATTCCGACTTTGTTCACTTGGACCCCACTTAACAGTACGGTGGTTCCTATGACTGAACAAAGAAGAAAAGGAAACAACGAAACAACATAGTCTTCACGCTCCATAGTCTTCACTCAATGTCTTCTCATGTCATAGTCTTCAATATGAATATCTTCATATACCACCATTGTTGTCAATGTCTTCATACATTTTTAGGGGTCATCTCCGGTAGGTAAACCGAATCAATGAGGGACACTACCTGCGTTATCCTGCAATTCTCACAAACGCATTAGTCCCTCAACCAACTTTGTCGTCAATACTCCAAAACCAACTAGGGGTGGCACTAGATGCACTTACAATAACAGTAGTAGTATTTCCCCCCATTTATCTAGTATAGTCCGAGCACTTTTGTAACAATAGTTAGACCGTTGTATGCCCTTGTTTGAATTGAATGAAGTGATTTTGTTTGCATTTGTCTCATGTGCATATGGGTAGTGTTTTCTATTTAGACCTCATTCTATTCTATATTCTCATCTTTTCTAAACGCTCAGATGCCTCCGAGACGTGACAATGGATTTGCTTTCCCACCGGAGATCACTCAGTTGATCCAGCAGCAGAATGCATTGATGCAGCTACTAGTCCAGAATCAGAATCAGGGGAACAACAACAACAACAAAAATCCACCACCGCCACCACCTGTTGATCAGTTAACTCGTTTCGATAGACTGAATCCGCCGGTGTTCTCCAGTAGCACCGAGCCGATAGTTGCAGATGATTGGCTCCGCAAGACAGGAAGGGAGTTGACCACTGCAGGATGCACAGATGCGGAAAAGGTGTGATTTGCCGCACATCAGCTAGATGGACCCGCAACATCATGGTGGGAGAATTTCACAGCCACGTATCCTATCGACATTGTCACATGGGATCAGCTCCAGGAGGCTTTCTGTACTGCCCATGTTTCAGCAGGAGCTATGGCCATGAAGAAGCATGAGTTTTGTAACTTGCGCCAAGGAGGACCAATAGTTGGCCAGTATGTGGATGATTTTAGTAAGCTAGCACGTTATGCCCCAGATGACGTTGCTACAGATGCAGCCAAGCAGGAGAAGTTTCTGGAAGGACTGAATGATTGAAGGGAAGCAGCAGTAGATTGACAACCGCAAGAGGAAGGGTGGACAAGGGAAGTACAATTCTAGAGCTCAACAGAAGCCTCGTTTTACCCCGAAATTGGGAGGACATTTTCAGCATACCCATGGAGGAGGGAGCAATGGCCAGAACCGTACCAACCCATCAACCCCAGCCAAGAGAGACCTGAGCCAAGTCACTTGCTTTAAGTGTCAGAAGACTGGACATTATGCCAATGAATGTCCTGAAGCCCAGAATGGAAATGGAAATGGAAGCTGTGGGAAGAAGCCGAACCCTTTCAACAGGGGACAGGTGAACCACGTTAACGTGGAGGAGATTGAAGCACAGCCAGATGCAGTAATAGGTAAGTTTTTGGTTAAGTCATTTACTGCACTCGTTCTTTTTGATACTGGTGCATCGCATTCATACATATCTAGGGGATTTGTGGATAAGTATAAACTGCCCACCAAGGTTCTTAGAACACCTATGTTAGTAAGCTCACCAGGAGCGGAGTATATGGCCAGTCGAGGATGTTTTCAAGTGCCATTGAGTATAGGTAGGCATGTTTTCCCCTCGGATTTAATCATTTTGGAATCTCAAGGGTTGGATGTGATTCTGGGTATGGATTGGCTATCGATGTATGGAGGAAACATCGATTGCGCCAGTAAGTCGATTTTGCTAACCACCCCAGAAGGGTGAAGGATCAAGTATGTATCATGGCACGAGCCGAAGAGGACCCAAGTAAATTCCTTATCAGGAGTTGTACAGGAGGAAGTACCAGTGGTGAAGGATTTCCCTGATGTATTTCCAGAAGAGTTGCCAGGCATGCCACCAGATAGAGACATTGAGTTTTTGATAGAGATTGCAGGCACATGGCCGATATCTAAGAGACCGTACAGAATGCCCGCACAAGATTTGGAGGAAATTAAGAAGCAGATTAAGGAGTTACTGGATAAAGGTTATATTCGCCCAAGTTCTTCACCTTGGGGATCGCCAGTACTTATAGTGGAGAAGAAGGATGGATCATTGAGGATGGTTGTTGATTATCGAGGATTGAATGAAGTGACAATCAGGAACAAGTACCCGTTGCCGATTATCAACGATTTGTTTGACCAGTTGCAAGGAGCTAAGGTATTTTCCAAGATCGATCTGCGATTAGGATACCATCAGTTGAAAATTCGAGAGCAGGATATACCTAAGATGGCTTTTACCACCAGGTACGGGCTGTATGAGTATACCGTTATGTCATTTGGTCTGACTAACAGACCTGCATATTTCATGAACATGATGAACAATGTGTTTATGGAGTTTCTGGATAAGTTCGTCGTGGTGTTTATTGATGATATTTTGGTCTACTCGAAGAATGAAGAAGAGCACAAGGAGCATTTGCGTTTGGTACTGGAGAAGCTTAGAGAACATCAGTTATATGCCAAGTTCAGCAAATGTGAGTTCTGGTTGAAGGAAGTTGGATTCCTCGGACATGTTATATCCTCAGAAGGAATAGCAGTAGACCCCACCAAAGTTGTCACTATGACAAATTGGGTAGCACCAACAACAGTTGGAGAGATCCGGAGTTTTCTTGGACTCGCAGGATAGTACAGGAGATTCATTGAGGATTTCTCGAAGATTTCTAAGCCCATGATGGAGTTGTTAAAGAAGGATACCAAGTTCAAATGGACTGAGGAATGTGAGGCTAGTTTCCAGGAGTTGAAGAAACGTTTGGTTACATCACCCGTGTTGATTTTGCTAGATCTGCGCAAGGATTATGAAGTATATTGCGACGCTTCACGTCAAGGACTTGGAGCAGTGCTTATGCAGGAGGGAGGAGTTGTTTCTTATGCCTCACGACAGCTTAAGCCCCATGAGTTGAATTATGCTATGCATGATTTGGAGTTAGCATCCGTTGTGCATGCATTGAAGACAGGGAGACATTTTCTCATTGGAAACCATTGTGAGGTGTACATGGATCACAAGAGTTTGAAGTACATCTTCACACAGAAGGAGTTGAATCTCAGGCAAAGGAGATGGTTGGAGCCCATCAAGGATTATGATATGAGATTGCATTATCACCCGGAAAGGCTAACGTAGTAGCCGATGCATTGAGCCGCAAGAGCCATTGTCAACACACTCTTGACCGGAGAGTTACCGAAGGAGTTAGCCAAGGACCTTCGCGAGCTATGTCTGGATATAGTTTCGAGAGGCTATGTAGCAGCATTGGAGATTCAGTCAACTTTGATGGATAAGATCAGAGAAGCTCAGAAGACTGACAAGGAGATTGCCTCTATAAAGGAGAAGATGAGCAAAGGAAAAGCTAAAGGATTTCATGAGGATGAGCACGATACTTTATGGTTTGAAGACCGCGTTTATGTGCCTAATGATCCGGGATCAGGAAGTTGATTCTACAAGAGGCCCATGATTCGCCGTACTCGATTCACCCAGGAAATACCAAGATGTATCTGGATTTGAAGGACACTTTCTGGTGGACCGAAATGAAGAAGGATATTGCGGAGTACGTAGCAGTTTGTGATGTATGTCAGAGAGTGAAGGCAGAGCATCAGAAGCCAGCAGGATTGCTACAACCATTGCCGATACCCGAATGGAAGTGGGATAAACCAGGCATGGATTTTATCACGGGATTGCCCAGGACCCGCTCAGGCTATGACTCAATATGGGTTATAGTCGATCGATTGACGAAGGTAGCTCATTTCATCCCAGTAAAGACCACTTACACCAGTGCTAAGTTGGCAAAGATATACATGACCAGGATCGTATGTCTGCATGGGTTTTCGAGGAGCATTGTATCAGATAGAGGAACCCAGTTTACCTCAAAGTTCTGGAATCAGTTGCACGAAACTTTGGGTACCAGACTAGAGTTCAGTAGAGCCTTTCATCCGCAGACGGATGGACAGACCGAGAGAGTCAATCAGATTTTGGAGGATATGCTGAGAGCTTGTGCGCTAGATTATGGATCTAGTTGGGACGGCAATTTTCCATATGCAGAGTTCTCTTACAACAATAGTTATCAATCCAGTTTGAAGATGGCCCCTTTCGAAGCCTTGTATGGAAGGAGGCGCAGGATCCTGTTGTTGTGGGATGAAGTTGGAGATCGCCAGTTGTTTGGACCAGATTTGATTAAGGAGTCTGAACAGAAGGTGAAGTTGATTCGCGATAGGCTCAAGGTAGCCCAATCCAGGCAGAAGAGCTATGTTGATTGAAAATGCAAAGAAACAGTTTACGAGGTCGAAGACAGAGTTTATCTTCGTGTATCTCCACTTCGAGGAGTTAAGCGCTTTGGAGTTAAGGGAAAGTTAGCGCCACGTTTTGTGGCACCATACAAAGTTTTGGAGCGTATGGGAGAAGTTGCTTACAAGTTGGAATTACCCGAAGGATTGTCAGGAGTTAATGACGTGTTCCACGTTTCCCAGTTGAAGAAGTGCCACACGGAGATGGCTGATATACCGCTGAGAGATACAGTGCCGCTGGAAGCGATTTAGTTGGATAATGATTTAACCTACGAGGAGAAACCAGTCAAAATTCTCGAGTATGCCAGCCGAGTCACCCGCAGTAAGGTTATCAAGTTTTGCAAAGTTCAGTGGAGCCACCACACTTAGGATGAAGCCACCTGGGAGCGAGAGGAAGATCTGCTGAAGGACCACCCTCACCTATTTTCTAGCCAACCCGAATCTCGAGGGCGAGATTCATCTGAAGGGGGGTAGGTTTGTAACATCGCAAATTTTAAATTTGGAATGCTATACACTAGATCATCATTGCATACCATATTTTATTGCTTTTGGCTTGATCCAGAAATTCTACGCAACTCAAGGACCCTCGGAGAGAGTTGGGGAATTCGTTATTTTCATATTTGAGATTTCTCAAATTTTGAAAATAGGATCATTTGATTTTATTTTCTTATCTTCAATTATTTCTATTATAAAAATATGAGAGAGGGAATAAAATGACTTTCTCAAAAATAAATAAATATTGAAGATTTAATAAAAAAATCAAATAAGTTTTATTTTGGAGTTTTGGCTATTTTATTTGAATTTAGGAAAAATTGCACGTTTTTCAAAACTGCATTTTAGGGCCAAGAAAATGTTCATCTCATCCTAAATATTTTATTTAGGCGGTGAAAATTTGTTTTGGCATTTTTAGAGTTTTATTTATTTTTCTAGGATTTATTTTCTGTTCGGCGGAATTGTTTTAAAAAAAAAGTTTCCAGCGCCCGACTAGGCTGAGGCCTAGCCGAGCCAGGCCGGCCTCGCCAGCGCCACCGCCAGCCCTGTCGTGTCGCCGCCGGACTCGGGGAGTCCGACCCCGAGCCGACTCCGCCGTCGCCCCTTGCCTAAGCCGGCCGAGCCCCCCTCCTTAAATACCACCCCGCCGCCACACCCGTCCCGTCCCGCTGCCGAAACCCGCCCCGCCGCCGTGTGCCGTCGCCGTTGCCGCCACCGACGCCCGTCGCCACCACCCGGCCAACCGCCGCTGCCGCCCGGAGCCCCGCCACCCCACCAGACCCGCCGGACCCCACCGGACTTCATCGGAGCCCGACGAGGTAGCCGCCCGCCGCCGCCCCGGTTTTCTAATAAAACTGATCCGTTTTTTAGAAAACCCTAGTTTTTATTTTTTTAGATCATTTTTTTATTTTTTCCCGGTTTTTTTATTTAGCGAGCGTTCGCTCGTTCGTTCGTTTTAACGGACGAGTTCACCATTTAGTTTCAGTTAACGAATGTCCGTTTGTTAAGCTGTTCATCAGTTTTTGCTTTTTCTCGGATTTTTTCCGCGATTATTCCAGATCGTGATTTCGGATGCGATTTTTGTTTTAGTTTATCTTTTCGCTCGTTTATCGGAATCAGGCAATTCAAGCGCCTAGAGTTTCGTCTCGAAACCCTCTTTCTGTTTAACCAACTCAAACAAGATTTTACTACTGTAAAATTTGACTTAGGTCCAGATTAGTAAATGAAGCTCATTTCGTTCGCCGTTTGCCTTTCGTTGTTTCGATTGGTTTGATTCTTTTTGCAAACCGGAGTTCTTAAGTTGAATTTTCTGTTAGTTTTCTTATTTGAGTTTTACTTGTGCATTATATGAGTACTTATAGTATGCTTGTTTGCTTGTTTGTTTGCGATAGAGTATCCGGAGTGCGCCGCTTGCTACTTCGAATCTCTAGGTTTCACGGACCATCAGCAAGGCAAGTAACACTTTGATCATACCTCTTCACTACCCAGTTTTATTGCATTAGATCAATCCTCAAACAATTGCATGATTAGGATCTTATTTAATATGTGGGTTTTGGGAAGTAGATGAGGTAGTACCTATTACCTGTTTTATTATCAAACCCTTGGGAGTTACTTCTACGTTTGCTTATTGCCATGCTATGCTAGTAGACGTGGATTGGGTGAGTGTATCCATGACATATGTGAGATTGCTAACTAATGGTTTATTTAAGGTGGTAACTTTAATACACATCTGGGTGGATTGAGGCACCTGGGTATTCCAGCTTTGCCTGTTTTTCTTTATGGACCGCCACCCAGGCTCAAAGGGATCATGAGATTATTCATGCTAGAAACTTCCGTGTGCAACCACAAGCTACTATGGGCTCTAGCATAGTTGATTAAGTCATGCGAACTCTTACAGTGGTAGACTAGCAGATGTAGGGGAAAGTAGGTGTAACTGTCTACCCGATCGTAAGGTGCTAGCGCTTCTGAAAGACTATGTCTCGGTCATCCGTTTCTCAAACACCATGTAGTGCGAGAAATCCACGGAGGCGATCGAGTCTTGTGGGGAAAAGTGCGCAAACCTCTGTAGAGTTTATAAACTAACCATGGTTAGTCGTGTCCCCGGTTATGGACATTTTGAGTATCTAGTACCTGGATTATCATGTGAATCTCATCATGTTACTTTAATTTAATTTTGTTGGGTTTAATGTTGATGCTTAATTGGGATTGAGAGGGTGTCTACACTCTCAATGTTTAACAACCACCATGATAGTTAAATAAAACTTATTCCTTTGGAGTAGGGAAAAATTGGCTTTACGCAAAACTGTAACCATAGAGCTTTCTACCAGCCATATATGCATGTAGTATAGCATATTTGTGTTCATTACTCTCTATGTGTTACATTGCCAGCATATTCCATGTGCTGACCCGTTTTCGGGCTGCAACGTTCATGTTGCAGACTTTTCAGACGATGGGTAAGGTGCTTTTAGGTCGTGGTTCTATACTCAGTGATGCCGTTGGACTTGATGGACTCACTTATCTTCCAAGCCTTCCGCTGTTATCGTTATTAGATGGCCTTAAGCCATATTTATTGTAATAAGTTATCCTTTGGAGACATTCAATGTAATGAGTGTGTGATTGCTACTTTGTTATAAATCCTTCAAGTACTGTGCGTGTCAGCATTACTGATCCAGGTATGGCACTAAAGCACAGAGATCAAACTGTTTGAGGTCTGGTCGCTACACCCTTCACAGAGGGAAGCAGGGATTTGCAGAGGTGCCCAAGCTCGAGTTTTGAAATAGAGGTAAATAATATTTTGAGTGGTATACTTTCATTGTCAAAATAACAACCAGGAGATCTCGATATCTTCCATGCTACATACATTATAGGCGGTTCCCAAAAAGAATGGTAAAGTTTATACTCCCCCACCACCAACAAGCACATTCCACGGCTGGTCCGAAACAACGGGTACCGTCCAACTAACAACAATCTTGGGGGAGTTTTGTTTGTAATTATTTTGATTTGATTTGAGCATGGGACTGGGCGTCCGGGTTACCGGCCATTTTCTCGTGAATAATGAGCGGAGACCACTCATCATGAGAATAACCCACCTAGCATGGAAGATATAGACATCCCTAGTTGATACATGAGCTATTTGAGCATACAAAACAGAATTTCATTTGAAGGTTTAGAGTTTGGCACATGCAAATTTACTTGGAACGGCAGGTAATTGCCGCATATAGGAAGGTATGGTGGACTCATATGGAACAACTTTGGGGTTTATGGAAGTGGATGCACAAGAAGTATTCCTGCTTAGTATAGGTGAAGGCTAGAAAGAGACTAGGAAGCGACCAACTAGAGAGTGACACAGTCATAAACATGCATTAGGATTAACCAACAATGAGTGCAAGCATGAGTAGGATATAAATCACCATGAGAATAAATATTGTGGAGGCTATGTTGATTTTGTTTCAACTACATGTGTGAACATGTGCCAAGTCAAGCCACTCGAATCATTCAAAGGAGGATACCACCCTATCATACCACATCACAACCATTTTAATAGCATGTTGGCACGCAAGGTAAACCATTATAGACTCCTAGCAAATTAAGAATGGCATGAATATAATCTCTAATTGTCATTGCAAACATGTTTCATTCATAATATGCTGAATCAGGAACGATGAACTAATCATATTTACAAAAACAAGATAGGTCGAGTTCATACCAGCTTCTCTTTATCTCAATCATTTTATCATATATTGTCATTATTGCCTTTCACTTGCATGACCGAACGATGGTGATAATAATAATAGTGTACGTGCATTGGACTAAGCTGGAATCTGCAAACATTTAATTCAAAGGAGAAGACAAGGTAATGTGGGCTCTTTGTTAGATTAGCAATAATGCATATGAGAGCCACTCATCATTTTCACCGTGGTGTTCTCCTCTCGACCCCCAAAGAAAACAAAAGAATTTCAAAGAAAGAGAAAAACTATTTACACGGGAAAGCTCCCAACAAGCAAAAGAAGAACGAGAAATCTTTTTGGGGTTTCTTTTAATTACTACTACTACAAGCATGGAAAGTAAACTAGCTAAAAGCTACAACTATTTTTTTTTGTTTTTTTCTCAAAGTTTTTCAAACACACAAGAAGAAAGCAAGAAAAGAAAATAAACTAGCATGGATAGTACAATGAAAAAGTATGAACAGCGACAACTAGAATGAGTGTGTGAACATGAATGTAATGTCGGTGAGAAATACGTACTCCCCCAAGCTTAGGCTTTTGGCCTAAGTTGGTCTATGCCCATGGATCAAAGTGGTCCTCTTCGGTGTATTGAGGAGGGTCCTTGGGTTGCCACTAGTCAGCGAGATCCTGCGGATCCCACTGATAAATAGATTCCTGATATGGATCAGGAGATGGCTCAGGCTCAGGCTCTGGGGACCGTGTCCGCTCCTAGTACGCATAAATGTCGTCGGGCATGATAAGGTATGTGCCTGAATGTATGTTAAACTAAGACGGTGCAGGCAAGGTAATAGTCTGACAAGTAGTTTTACTGAATGCCAATTTATAAATAAGTCTCTTCTCCTTATCATTACGAATAAAATCATGTGCTACCATACTTTTATAGTCTAAGAAAATAGTGGGCAGCACCTTTTCCTCTTTCTCATATAGCCTAATAGATATCTCAAAGTATTTAGCAAGGCGTGAAGCAAATATACCTCAAAAAATTGGGCCCTTTGTACGGTCGAGACTCAACCGTTTATCAACCATAGCGCCTAAACTGAAAGTTCTATCACGAAGTAAAGCATGGCGCAAAATAGCTAGGTCGGGAGCACTGAGGCCCCCACTGTTCCCACGACAAATTAAACATCTACTAGAAAATATTGCATAGTAACATAGAACAGGGAAATGTATACTAGTAATTCTTGCATCTAACACTTCTCTCGTTTCCCCTACAACAATTTTATCAAAAAATTCATCCACATCACTAGGATGTGGTTCCTCGACGCTGCCTTCAAAGGGCAACTTGCAACACAAAAATCATAGAGTGACATCTCCTTAAACTCATCATATAAATAAAAATCTACCGAAGGTGGTGATCTCCTAGCATGGAAATGGAAGTTTTGCACGAAAATATTAGTGAGTAGGAGGTACTGGTCACACTTGTCGTGGATGAAGTCGGTGATGCCTGCATTCTCAGCCAAATAAAAAGTCTTCATAAATTCCACCGGCCCTCAAGAATGCATCACAAGGCCATTTGCAAGGCCGAACCACCGCGCACGGGGAAGGTTGTACTTGGGATTTTTATCCTCTTCTTTATGCTTTTCCTTCGAACTTCGGCTCGAGGAGCCTCTCAACAATCTCTTCAACATTTTCTTCCTCTGAAAATTTCTTAAATTTTTAGTGACTCAAAATATAAGTGAACCAAACTCAACAAGATTGATACCAACTACTCCCACAAGTGTCTAGAGACTATATCATGCATTAAAACTACTTTGGACCATATAAATTTGACATGCAGGCTAAAGAACAGGGTCACCTCAGCAGCAAAAATTTGCAATAAATAAAGCACTATAGCAAAAACTAATTGGACCATTGGAGGAGTCACATACCGAAGAACAATCCCCCAAAGCAGTATTGTGAATGGAGCTTTGAGCAAGGAGATAAAAAATGGCAGCAAAACAAGCAAGAACACGGGTTTGAGCTACGGGATGATTTTTTCTATAGGAAGACGAAGTGTGTGGGGGCTGGAATAAGTGGAGGGGGCCACGTGGGGCCCACGAGGTAGGGGCACGCCTTGGGTGGTAGGGCGCACCCTCCACCCTCGTGACCAAATGGTGGGTCCCTCTGGTGTGTTCTAAGTGCCAGATATTCTCAAATATTCTACAAAAGTTCATACTCCATTTTAGGGCATTTGGAGAACTTTTATTTTGGGGGTATTTTTTATTGCACGGATAATTCAGAAATCAGAGAGAAAATACTATTTTACTTTATTTAAACTAAATAACAGAAAGTATAAGGAGGGTACAGAAGGTTGTGCTTTTGAACTTCATCCATCTCATGCTCATCAAAAGGAATCCACTAACAAGGTTGATCAAGTCTTGTGAACAAACTTCTTCCGAATAGAAACCGGAGAATTTTCGAATAACACTAGGTTACCTCAACGGGGATATGCATGTCCCCAACAATAAGAATATCATATTTCTTTTTGACAGTAGGAAGAGGGAATTCAAAACCTCCAATAGTAATAGTTGAATTTTTTTTCAATAGAATTTATACTATGAACTTGAGGTTGTTTCTTCAGAAAGTGTATCGTATGCTCATTGCCATTAACATGAAAAGTGACATTGCCTTTGTTGCAATAAATAATAGCCCCTGCAGTATTCAAAAAGGGTCTACCAAGGATGATCGACATACTGTCGTCCTCAGGAATATCAAGAATAACAAAGTCCGTTAAAATAGTAACGTTTAAAACCACAACTGGCACATCCTCACAAATACCGATGGGTATAGCAGTTGATTTATCGGCCATTTGCAAAGAGATTTCAGTAGGTGTCGACTTATTCAAATCAAGTCTATGATATAAAGAGAAAGGCATAACACTAACACCGGCTCCAAGATCACATAAAGCAGTTTTAACATAGTTTCTTTAATGGAGCATGGTATAGTTGGTACTCCTAGATCTCCTAGTTTCTTGGGTATTCCACCCTTAAAAGTATAATTAGCAAGCATGGTGGAAATTTCAGCTTCCGATATCTTTTCTTTTATTATTAACAATATCTTTCATGTACTTAGCATAAGGATTCATTTTAAGCATATCAGTCAAACGCATACGCAAAAAGATAGGTCTAATCATTTCAGCAAAGCGCCCAAAATCCTCATCATCCTTTTTCTTGGATGGCTTAGGAGGGAAAGGCATGGGTTTCTGAACCCATGGTTCTCTTTCTTTGCTGTGCTTCTTAGCAACAGAGTCTCTCTTATCATAACGTTGATTCTTTGATTATGGGTTATCAAGATCAACAACAAGTTCCATCTCTACATCATTATTATTACTAGGTTGGGCATCAACACAAACATCATTATTAACATTATCAGCAGGTTCATGTTCATCACCAGATTGGGTTTCAGCATCAGAAATAGAAATATCATTGGAATTCTCAGGTGTGTCTATAACAGGTTCACTAGAAGCATGCATAGTCCTATAATTTTCCTTTTTCTTTTTCTTAGTAGGACTAGGTGTATCAGTATTAATTCTCTGAGAATCTTGCTCAACTTTCTTAGGATGGCCCTCACGATAGAAAGGTTCCCGGGCTATCTGGCCACCTCTAGTCATAACTCTAATAGCATTATCATTGTTCTTATTATTTAACTCATTGAGCAAATCATCTTGTGCCTTAAGCACTTGTTCTACTTGAGTTGTAACCATGGAAGCATGTTTACTAATAAGCTTAAGATCACTTTTAACTATAGACATATAATCACTCAAGTGTTCAACCATATAAGCATTACGTTTCAATTGTCTACCAAAGTAAGAATTGAAGTCTTTAACAATAAAATTATCAAACTCATCCAAGCATTGACTAACAAAGTTAGTAGATGGGATTTCACACTTATAAAATCTATAGAGATAATTTACCTTTACTACCTGTGTCGTTTTATCAAGACCATGTATTTCTTCAATAGGTGGTAAATTCTTAACATCTTCACCTTTAATACCTTTTTCTTTCATAGATTTCTTTGCCTCTTGCATATCTTCAGGACTGAGAAATAGAATACCCCTTTTTCGAAGTTGGCTTAGGAATTGGTTTAGGAAGTGTCCAATCCATATCATTACTCAATATATTATTCAATATATATTCAACTTGCTCAACAGTTCTTTCCCTGAAAACACAACCAGCACAACTATCCAGGTGGTCTCTGGAAGCATCGGTTAGTCCATTATAAAAGATATCAAGTATTTCATTTTTCTTGAGAGGATGATCAGGCAAAGCATTAAGTAATCGGAGAAGCCTCCCCCAAGCTTGTGGGAGACTCTCTTCTTTGATTTGCACAAAATCAAATACTTCCCTTAAGGCAGCTTGTTTCTTATGAGCGGGAAAATATTTTGCAGAGAAGTAGTAAATCATATCCTGGGGACTACGCACACAACTAGGATCAAGAGAATTAAACCATATCTTAGCGTCACCCTTTAACGAGAAAGGAAATAATTTAAGAATATAGTAATAGTGAATTTTTCCCTCATGAGTAAATAGGGTGGCTATATCATTCAATTTAGTAAGATGTGCCACAACAGTTTAAGATTCATAGCCATAAAAAGGATCAGATTCAACCAAAGTAATCAACTCAGGATCGACAAAGAATTCATAATCCTTATCAGTAAAACATATAGATGAGGTAGCAAAAGCAGGGTCATATTTCATTCTAGCATTCAAAGACTTTTCTTTCAGCTTAGCTAATAGTTTCTTAAGATCATATCTGTCATTGCAAGCTAGAAAGTCTCTAGCGGTTTCTTCATCCATAACATAACCCTCAGGTACAACAGGAAATTCATATGTAGGGGGAGAATCTTCATCATCACTTTCATTAATATAATCAGTTTGAGTAATTTCATTCTCTCTAACCCTAGCAAGTTGTTCATCAAGAAATTCACCTAGTGGCACATTATCATCAAGAAAAGAAGTAGTATCATCATAAGCATCATGCATAGCAGAAGTGGCATCATCAATAACATGCGACATATCACAATCAATAGCAGGTGTAGGTGTCGCAAGTTTACTCAAAACAGAAGGTGAATCAAGTGTAGAGCTAGATGGCAGTTCCTTACCTCCCCTCGTAGTTGAGGGAAAAATATTGGCTGTTTGATCTTTCAAATTCCTCATAGTGATCAACAGATATAAATCCCAAGTGACTCAGAGAATAGAGCTATGCTCCCCAGCAACGGCACCAGAAAAGGTCTTGATAACCCACAAGTATAGGGGATCGCAATAGTTTTCGAGGGTAGAGTAATCAACCCAAATTTATTGATTCAACACAAGGGGAGCCAAAGAATATTCTCAAGTATTAGCAGCTGAGTTGTCAATTCAACCACACCTAAAAGACTTAATATCTGCAACAAAGTATTTAGTAGCAAAGTAGTATGGAAGTAACGGTAATGGTGGCAAAAGTAACGGTAACAGTTTTGTAGCAATCGTAACAGTGGCAACGGAGAAGTAACTTAGCAAAGATCAACATGTGAAAAGCTCGTAGGAAATGGATCAATGATGGATAATTATGTCGGATGTAATTCATCATGCAACATTTATAACATAGGGTGACACCTAACTAGCTCCAGTTCATAATGTAATGCAGGCATGTATTCCGAATATAGTCATACATGTTGATGGAAAAGAACTTGCATGACATCTTTTGTCCGACCCTCCCATGGCAGGGGGGTCCTATTGGAAACTAAGGGATATTAAGGCCTCCTTTTAATAGAGTACCGGACTAAAGCATTAGCACTTAGTGAATACATGAACTCCTCAAACTACGGTCATCATCGGGAAATGTCCCGACTATTGTCACTACGGGGTTTGCCGGATCATAACACGTAGTAGGTGACTATAACTTGCCAGATAGGATCAAGAACACTCATATATTCATGAAAACATAATAGGTTTAGATCTGAAATCGTGGCACTCAGGCCATAGTGACAAGCATTAAGCATGGCAAAGTCATAGCAACATCAATCTTAGAACATAATGGATACTAGGGATCAAACCCTAACAAAACTAACTCGATTACATGGTAAATATCATCCAACCCGTCACCGTCCAGCAAGCCTACGATGGGATTACTCATGCACGGCGGTGAGCATCATGAAATTGGTGATGGAGGATGGTTGATGATGACGATGGCGATGGATTCCCCTCTCCGGAGCCCTGAACGGACTCCACATCAGCCCTTCCGAGGAAGAACAGGGCTTGGCGGTGGCTCCGTATTGTAAAATGCGATGAATCCTTCTCTTTGATTTTTCCCCCCAAACGTGAATATATGGAGTTGGAGTTGAGGTCGGTGGAGCACCAGGGGGCCCACGAAGCAGGGGGCGCGCCCTAGGGGGCGCCCCCACCCTCGTGGACAGGGTGTGGTCCCCCTTATGTTGATTCTTTCGCCAGTATTTTTTATTAATTCCAAAACGTGACTCCGTGAAGTTTCAGGTCATTCCAAGAACTTCTATTTCTGCACAAAAATAACACCATGGCAATTCTGCTAAAAATAGCGTCATTCCGGGTCAGTTCCATTCAAATCATGCAAATTAGAGTCCAAAACAAGGGCAAAAGTGTTTGAAAAAGCAGATACGTTGGAGATGCATCACACCCCAAGTAGGATTCGGCCTACTTGGGGTGCCCTCCTGGCTGCTCCCTCTTCTCCCCACCTATATATATGTGGGAGGGGGCGCCTAGAACAACCACGCCAATTGCTTAGCCGTGTGTGACGCCCCCTGGCTGCTCCCTCTTCTCCCCACCTATATATATGTGGGAGGGGGCGCCTTGGACAACCACGCCAATTGCTTAGCCGTGTGCGACGCTCCCCTCTACCGTTTACACCCCCGGTCATATTTTCATAGTGCTTAGGCAAAGCCCTGCGGAGATAACTTCATGATATGTCCATTTGCATCATGCTTTTATATTGATATTTATTGCATTATGGGCTGTTATTACACATTATGGTACAATACTTATGTATTTCCTCTCTTATTTTACAAGGTTTACATGAAGAGGGAGAATGCCGGCAGCAGGAATTCTGGACCAGAAAGGGTGCAAATCTGATAGACCTATTCTGCAAAACTCCAAGTCCTGAAAATTTATGGAGAATTATTTCAGAATATAAAAAATATTGGGCGAAGAAAATACCAGAGGGGACCGACCAGGTGACCACAAGGGTGGGGGGCGCGCCTCCCTGGCTTGTGGGCCACCTGTCAGGCCCCCGGTGCCCATCTTCTGCTAGATGATGTCTTTTGACCTGGAAAAAATCAGAAGGAAGCTTTCGGGACGAAGCGCCACCGCCTGGAGGCGGAACTTGGGCAGAACCAATCTAGGGCTTCAACGGAGCTGTTCTGCCGAGGAAACTTTCCTCCCGGAGGGGGAAATCAAAGCCATCATCATCACCAACGATCCTCTCATCAAGAGGGGTTTGATCTCCATCAACATCTTCACCAGCACCATCTCTTCTCAAATCCTAGTTCATCTCTTGCATCCGATCTTTGTCTCAAAACCTCATATTGGTACCTATGGGTTGCTAGTAGTGTTGATTACTCCTTGTGGTTGATGCTAGGTGGTTTATTTGATGGAAGATCATATGTTCAGATCCTTAATGATAATTAATACTCCTCTCATTATGAAGATGAATATGCTTTATGAGTAGTTACGTTTGTTCCTGAGGACATGGAAGAAGTCTTGTTATAAGTAATCATGTGAATTTGGTATTCATTCGATATTTTGATGAGATGTATATTGTCTTTCCTCTAGTGCTGTTATGTAAACATTGACTACATGACACTTCACCATGATTTGGGCCTAGGGGAAGGCATTGGGAAGTAATAAGTAGATGATGGGTTGCTAGAATGACAGTAGCTTAAACCCAAGTTTATGCGTTGCTTCGTAAGGGGCTGATTTGGGTCCACATGTTTCATGCTATGGTTAGATTTATCTTAATTCTTGTTTCGTCGTTGCGGATGCTTGCGATAGAGGTTAATCATAAGTGGGAGGCTTGTCCAATTAAGGACAACACCCAATCACCGGTCCACCCACATATCAAATTATCATAGTAACGAACGCAAATCATATGAGCATGATGAAAACTAGCTTGACAGTAATTCCCATGTGTCCTCAGGAGCACTTTGCTTTATATAAGAGTTCATCCAGGCTTCTTCTTTGCTAAAAAAAGGATCGGGCCACCTTGCTGCGCCTTAGTTACACCTGTTACTTGTTACTTGTTACCCGTTACGAATTATCTTATTACAAAACTATCTGTTACTGATAATTTCAGTGCTTGCAGAGAATACCTTGCTCAAAACCGCTTGTCATTTCCTTCTGCTCCTCGATGGGTTCGACACTCTTACTTATCGAAAGGACTAAGATAGACCCCCCATACTTGTGGGTCATCAAGACTCTTTTCTGACACCATTGCCAGGGAGTGAAGCGCCTTTGGTAAGTGGAATTTGGTAAGGAAAAATTTATATAGTGTGCTGAAATTTACTGTTACTTGTTACTATGGAAAATAATCCTTTGAGGGGTTTGTTCCATGTATCTTCACCCTGACTAGAAGAACAAAGAGTTTCTCCTCAACCTACTGAACCTACTGAAAATATTTATTATGAAATTCCTTCGGGTATGATAGAGAAACTGCTAGCTAATCCTTATGCAGGAGTTGGAACACTACATCCTGATATGCATCTAATCTACGTGGATGAAATTTGTGGATTATTTAAGCTTGCAGGTTTGCCTGAGGATGAGGTCAAGAAGAAGGTCTTCCCTTTATCTTTGAAGGAGAAGGCCTTGACATGGCATATGCTATGTGATGATATTGGATCATGAAACTACAACCGATTGAAATTGGAATTTCATTAGAAGTTTTATCCTATGCATCTGGTTCATCGTGATCGGAATTATATTTATAATTTTTGGCCTCGTGAAGGGGAAAGTATCGCTCAAGCTTGGGGGAGGCTTAAGTTAATGTTATATTCATGCCCAATCATGAGCTCTCGAGAGAAATTATTATTCAGAATATCTATGCTCGGCTTTCTCGTAATGATCAATCCATGCTCGATACTTCTTGTATTGGTTCTTTTATGAAGAAGACTATTGAATTCAAATGGATTTATTGGAAAGAGTTAAACGCAACTCAGAAGATTGGGAACTCGATGAAGGTAAGGAGTCAGGTATAAACTTTAAGTTTGATTGTGTTAAATCTTTTATGGATATCGATGCTTCTCGTGAATTTAGCACTAAATATGGACTTGACTCTGAGATAGTAGCTTTTTCTGTGAATCATTTGCTACTCATGTTGACCTCCCTAAGGAGAAGTAGTTTAAATATCATCCTCCTATTGAAGTGAAAGTAGTAGAACCCATTAAAGTTGAAGAAGAAACTATTACTTATAATGTTGATCTTGTTACTCCTACTGCTAATATTGAGAAACCACCTTTCCCTGTTAGAACAAATGAACATACTAAAGCTTCAACTATGGTTCGTAAGAGGTATACTAGAACACCTACACCCCCTGAACAAATTAAAGTTGAACCTAGTATTGCTATGGTTAAAGATCTCTTGGTCGATAATATAGATGGGCATGTTATTTACTTCTGTGATGAAGCTGCTAGAATTGCTAGACCCGATAATAAAGACATACATAGACCTTGTTTTGGCATGCCTGTTGTTTCTGTTAAAATAGGAGATCATTGTTAGCATGGATTATGTGATTTGGGTGCTAGTGTGAGTACAATTCCCTTTAAATTATATCAAGAAATTATGAATGATATTGCACCTGATGAGATAGAAGAAATTTATGTTACTATTAAGCTTGCTAATAGAGATACTATATCACCAATTGGGATTGTTAGAGATGTTGAAGTCTTGTGTGGGAAAATAAAATACCCTGCTGATTTTCTTGTTCTTGGTTCCCCACAAGATAAAATTTTCCCCATTATATTCGGCAGACCTTTCTTGAACAATGTCAATGCTAAGATAGATTGCGAGAAAGAAATAGTTAGTGTAAGTTTTGAGGATGTGTCCCATGAGTTTAATTTCTCCAAATTTTGTAGACACCTCCATGAAAAAGAATTGCCTAGTAAAGATGAAATTATTGGTCTTGCTTCTATTGTTGTGCCTCCTACTGATCATTTAGTGCAATATTTACTGGATAATGAAAATGATATGTTTATGAATGAAGAAAATGAAATAGATGGAAATTCTTTAAACAGACGTCTATTTTGAAGCACAACTTGCCTGTTGAGATTCTTGGGGATCCTCCTCCACCCAAGGGTGATCCCGTGTTCGATCTTAAACAATTGCCCGATACTTTGAAATATGCCTATCTTGATGAAAAGAAGATATATCCTGTTATTATTAGTGTTAACCTTTCAGAGCATGAAGAAAAGAAATTACTGAAAACTCTGAAGAAGCACCTCACAACTATTGGATATACTCTTGATGATATTAAGGGCATTAGTCATACTCTATGCCAGCATAAAATTAATATGGAGCCTGAAGCTAAACCAGTTGTTGATCATCAACGACGGTTAAATCCTAATATGAAAGAAGTGCTAAGAAATGAAATATTAAAGCTTCTGACCAGGTATAATTTATCCTATTGCTGATAGTAGATGGGTAAGTCCTGTTCATTGTGTCCCTAAGAAGGGAGGTATTAGCGTTGTTCCTAATGATAAAAATGAATTGATCCCGCAAAGAATTGTTACAGATTATAGAATGGTAATCAATTTTAGAAAATTAAATAAAGCTACTAGGAAAGACCATTACCCTCTACCTTTTATTGATCAAATGATGGAAAGACTATACAAACATACACACTTTTGCTTTCTAGATGGTTATTCTAGTTTTTCTCAAATACCCGTGTCACAAGAGGATCAAGAAAAAACTATTTTTACATGCCCTTTTGGTACCTTTGCTTATAGACGTGTGCCTTTTGGTTTATGTAATGCACCTGCTACCTTTCAAAGATGTATGACCGCTATATTCTCTGACTTTTGTGAAAAGATTGTTGAGGTTTTCATGGATGACTTCTCTGTTTATGGAACTTCTTTTGATGATTGCTTGAGCAAACCTTGATCTAGTTTGTAGAGTTTGCAGACACCCGCCAACCACCTTTATGCAAAACTAGTTGCATGTCTATCGGTGGAACCGATCTCATGAACACGGTCATGTAAGGTTGGTCCAGGCTGCTTCATCCAACAATACCGCCAAATCAAAATAAGACATTGGTGGTAAGCAGTATGACAATCATCGCCCACAACTCTTTGTGTTCTACTCGTGCATATCATCTATGCATAGACCTGGCTCGGATGCCACTGTTGGAAACATAGCATGCCATTTCATAAAATTTCCTATGCTCAAGCAAGATCTATCTAGGAGATGTAGAGCAACGAGAGGGGGAGAGTGTGTCCACGTAACCTCTTAGACTGAAAGCGGAAGCATTAGCTTAACATGGTTGATGTAGTCGAATGTCTTCTCGGTTCAACCAATCAAGCACCGAACGTACGACACCTCCGAGTTCTGCACATATTCAGCTCGATGACGTCCCTCAATCTCTTGATCCAGTAGAGGTACGAAGGAGTAGATGAGCCCCGTTAGCATGACGGCGTGATGACGGTGATGGTGATGTGATCCAGGCAGGGCTTCGCCTAAGCACTATGACAATATGACCGAAGGAGTAAACGGTGGAGGGGGGCACCGCACACGGCTAAGACAATTTTTGTTGTGCCTAGAGGTGCGCCCCCCCGCCACCATATATAAAGGATGAGAGGGGAGGAGGGCTGGCCTAGGGCGCGCCCAAGTGGGGGGAGTCCCACTAGGACTCCTAGTCCAAGTCGCCCCCTTCCTTTCCAATGGAGGGGGAATGTGGGAAGTAGAGGGAGAGGGAGAGGGAGAAGGAAAGGGGGGCCGCGCCCCCTCCCCCTTGTCCAATTCAGACTCCCATGGGGTGGGGGCACGCGCCACCTCCTGCGGCCTACCTTGCCTCTCCTCTTAGGGCCCATGAGGTCCATTACTCCCCCACGGGGGGGGGGGGGGGGGTCCGATAACCCCTCGGCACTCCGAAAAATATCTGAAACACTCCGGAACCATTCCACTGTCTGAATATAACCTTACAATATATCAATATTTACCTCTCGACCATTTCGAGACTGCTTGTCATGTCCGTGATCTCATCTGGGACTCCAAACTACCTTTGGTCACCAAAACACATAACTCATATAATACATATCGTCATCGAACGTTAAGCGTGCGGACCCTACGGGTTCGAGAACTATGTAGACATGACCGAGACACCTCTCTGGTCAATAACCAATAGCGGAACCTGAATTCTCATATTGGTTCCCACATATTCTATGAAGATCTTTATCGGTCGAACCGCAATGTCAACATACGTGATTCCCTTTATCATCGGTATGCTACTTGCCCGAGATTCGATCGTTGGTATCTTCATACCTAGTTCAATATCGTTACCAGCAAATCTCTTTACTCATTCTGTTGTGCATCATCTCATAACTAACTCATTAGTCACATTGCTTTCAAGGCTTCATATGATGTGCATTACTGAGAGGGCCCAGAGATACCTCTCTGATAATCAGAGTGACAAATCCTAATCTTGATCTATGCCAACCCAACAAACACCTTTGGAGATACCTGTAGAGCATCTTTATAATCACCTAGTTACGTTGTGCCGTTTCATAGCACACAAGGCATTCCTCCAGTGTCCGGGAGCTGCATAATCTCATAGTCGGAGGAATATATATTTGACATGAAGAAAGCACTAGCAATAAAACTAAACGACCATTATGCTAAGCTAACGGATGGGTCTTATCCATCACATCCTTCCACTAATGATGTGATCCTGTTTATCAAATGACAACTCATGTCCATGGCTTGGAAACTTAACCATCTTTGATCAACGAGCTAGTATAGTAGAGGTATACTAGGGACACCGTGTTTTGTCTATGTATTCACACATGTATCAAGTTTCCGGTTAATACAATTCTAGCATGAATAATAAACATTTATCATGAATAAGGAAATACAAAATAACAACTTTATTATTACCTCTAGGGCATATTTCCTTCAGGTGCTGTTCTAGGACAAAGAGTTGATAACAAATTAAATGTTATCCAATAAGCTAGTAAAACTCTAGAAAATGCTCAAAGAAACTATGCTACCACTAAAAAAGAATTTTTAGCAGTTGTGTTTGCTTGTGATAAGTTCAGATCTTATATTGTTGGTTCCAAAGTAACTGTTCACACTGATCATGGTGTTATTAAATATCTTACGGAAAAGAATGATGCTAAACCTAAACTTATTAGATGGGTTCTTTTGCTACAAGAATTTGATTTGCATATTATTGATAGAAAGGGTGCTGAGAACCCCGTAGTAGATAACTTGTCTAGGTTAGAGAATGTTCTTGATGACTCACTACCTATTGATGATATCTTTCCTAATGAACAATTAGCTATCATAAATGCTTCACGTAGTGCTCCATGGTATGCTAATTACATTGTTGCTAAATTATACAACCTAGTTTCACATACCAACAAAAGAAAAAGTTTTTCTACGATTTGAGACATTACTTCTGGGATGCCCCTCATCTTATAAAGAAGGAGTAGATGGTGTTATTATACATTGTGTACCTGGGCATGAACGCAAGTGTCACTCCGATTCTTATGGATGACACCATGCTGGAGATAGAACTGCACACAAGGTATTACAATCTGGTTTTTATTGGCATACTCTCTTCAAAGATGCTCGTAAGTTTGTCTTCTCTTGGGATGAATGTCAAAGAATTGGTAATATTAGTACACGTCAGGAAATGCCTATGAATTATTCACTTGTTATGGAACCATTTGAGGTTTGGGGTATTGATTATATGGGACATTTTCCTTCCTCTAATGGGTATACACATATTTCAGTTGTTGTTGATTATGTTACTAAATGGGTAGAAGCTATTCCAACTAGTAGTGCTGATCATAACGCTTCTATTAAAATGCTTAAAGAATTTATTTTCCCGAGGTTGGAGTCCCTAGATATTAAATGACTGATGGCGGTTCACACTTTATTCATGGTGCTTTCCGTAAATTGCTTGCTAAGTATGATGTCAACCATAGAATTGCATCTCCGAATCATCCTCAGTCTAGTGGCCAAGTATAATTGAGCAATGGAGAAATTAAATTGATCTTGCAAAAGACTATTAATAGATCTAGAAAGAATTGGTCTAAGAAACTTGATGATGCATTATGGGCTTATAGAATTGGTTATAAAAACCCTATGGGCATGTTTCCGTATAAAATGGTTTATGGAAAAGCATGTCACGTACCTCTGGAACTAGAACATAAAGCCTATTGTAATTAAAGAGCTCAACTATGATTTCAAACTTGTCGGTGAGAAGAGGTTATTTGACATTAGCTCACTTGATGAATGGAGAACCCAGGCCTATGAGAATGCCAAGTTGTTTAAAGAAAAAGTTAAAAGATGGATGGCAAAAGAATACAAAAGCATGAATTCAATGTAGATGACCATGTCTTGCTATACAATTCTCATTTAAGATTTTTTGCAGGAAAACTTCTCTCTAAATGGGAAGGGCCTTACATTATCGAGGAAGTATATCGTTCCGGTGCCATCAAGATCAACAACGCCGAAGGCAATAACCCGAAGGTGGTAAACGGGCAAAGAATCAAACATTATATCTCACATACTCCTATAAATGTTGAAACCAATATTATTAATACCATAACCCCAGAGGAGTACATAAGGGAGACCTACCAGAACGTTTCAGACTCCAAAAAGGAATATGTATGTCGTATGGTAAGTAAACCGAGTCCAAAACTTTTCCAATAGCAATTTTACTCTGTTTTGGCATATTTAAAAAATTAGGAAAATTAAAAGTAGTCCAAAAAGTGCACGAGAAGGCGACAAGGCCTGGGGGCGCCCCCTACCCCCTGGGCATGCCTCCCTGCCTTGTGGCCACCGCGTGTGCCCTCCGGACTCAGTTTTATTGTGAAATACTCCTTTTGGTCGGTAAAAATTCATGATATGTGTCACGCCCAATATGCGACCCTATCCAAAAGGAACTCGAAGGTCCCACCAAGGATAGACCCGCATATTGAAATGCTTTTGCAAGGTGGATATCATTACATCAACATTACATAATAGAGGGGGATACATACATAAGGCATACAATGCCACACGAATACATCATCACAATACATAAGAGCCTCATCCGGCTACGGATGAAAACACAAACAGAAACTCAAACGACATCCACCCTGCTAGCCCAGGCTGCCGACCTGGAACCTATCCCCTGATCGAAGAAGAAGCAGAAGAAGAAACTCCAAGACAAGCAAACATCGCTCTCGCGTCATGATCATCGCACAACCTGTACCTGCAACTGTTGTTGTAGTAATCTGTGAGCCACGAGGACTCAGCAATCCCATTACCATGGGTATCAAGACTAGCAAAGCTTAAAGGGAAAGGAAGGGGTAAAGTGGTGAGGTTGCAGCAGCGGCTAAGCATATATGGTGGCTAACATACGCAAATAAGAGCGAGAAGAGAGCAAGCAGAACGGTCGTGAAGCTAGCAATGATCAATAAGTGATCCTGATCTCCTACTTACGTCAAACATAACCCAAAACCGTGTTCACTTCCCGGACTCCGCCGAAAAGAGACCATCACGGCTACACACACGGTTGATGCGTTTTAATTCGTATCTGGTGTCAAGTTATCTACAACCGGACATTAACAAATTCCCATCTGCCTATAACCGCAGGCACGACTTTCGAAAGATTATACCCTGCCGGGGTGTCCCAACTTAGCCCATGATAAGCTCTCGCGATCAACGAAGGTTATACCTTCTCCCAGGAAGACTCGATCAGACTCAGAATCCAGGTTTACAAGACATTTCGACGATGGTAAAACAAGACCAGCAAGACCGCCCGATGCGCCGACAATCCCGATAGGAGCTGCACATATCTCGTTCTCAGGGCAACACCGGATGAACACTACATACAACTAAAACCAGACCTCGAGTTTCCCTGAGGTGGCGCTGCAAGTGGCTCTGGTTCGGACCAACACTTAGACAAGCATTGGCCCGGGGGGGGGGGGGCTATAATAAAGATGACCCTTGGGTTAATTACTCCCAAGGGAAAAAGTAGGTGGTGGTGAGGCAAATGGTAAAACCAAGGTTGGGTCTTACTGGAGGAGTTTTATGCAAAGCAAACTGTCAAGGGGGTCCCATAAATCACCCAACCGCGTAAGGAACGCAAAATCCGGGAACATAACACCGGTATGACAGAAACTAGGGCGGCAAGAGTGGAAGAAAACACCAGGCATAAGGCCGAGCCTTCCACCCTTTACCAAATATATAGATGCATTAATAATATTAGAGATATTGTGATATCCCAACATAATCCTGTCCACCATGGAGCAATCTTCAACTTCACCTGCAACTAACAACGCTATAAGAGGGGCTGAGCAAAGCGGTAACATAGCCAAGCAACGGTTTGCTAGGAAGGGTGTCAAAGGTTAGAGGTTCATGGCAATTTGGGGAGGCTTGAAGAGCAAAAGATAGGTAACGCAGCAAAGCGATAGAACGAAGCAACTAGCATAGCAATGATAGTAATGAGATCCAGGGTAGCGGTCATCTTGCCTGAAATCCCGCTAGGATGAAGAACGAGTCCATGAAAAAGACGAATGGATGAAGCCAAACCAAGCATAGACGAACGAATCCTCACGATCGCAACGAAATAGGAACTATCAAAAAGAAGCACACAACAAGGTAAACACACCACACATATACAAGACATGATGCAAAACCAAGCATGATGCATGACCAAGGCTACGTGAAGCTACTCATGGCAAGAGATGATGCAAACAAGAACAACACATCAAGGCAAGTTTAAATGAGGCCGGGAACAACATATAACAATTCCGGTAAGTCCTGATATGCATATTTCGAAATTGGTCCAGATCCGAATAAAACTTATGTTCAAGTTGTTGAACAGCAAGTTAAGATGCACAAAGATGATGTACATGAGATTCTAGTCAAGTTACATATAAAGTTCATTTAGTTCGGAGCTACGGCCTAGAAGATATGAGCAAAACAAGTTAAACATGGCATTGATGAAAAATGCATTCAAACATCAAGCAAACACCTCAAAACAAGGATGCAACATGATAATATGAAACTATATGCAAAATCAAGCAAGTTTCATATGGAGCACACTCAAAACGGAGCAACGGTTCAACACACACACACTACAAGTTATAGCAACAATCTGTCCAAAACAGCAACTAGGCATCTTGCAAGAATCAAAACAACATGCTACAGGACCTCAACAAGAAAACAAAAGGCATGGGCATGATGTACAGGTAAAGCATAACAAAACATGAACACCGAGCTATCTCCAGAAACTACTAGAACATGCTCAAACACACATGGCAAGATTGCTAATAATAACAGTTCAGACTTTTGCAGAAATAACATTAGGTTGCAATGTTCAGAGCTATCAAACAACATGTTACAGGAACTTATCATGACAAACAAAGGCATGGGATGCTACTACTAAATGCATAGAACAAAAGTCCCTTACTGACCATGAGCCAAAAAGGACCAGAAGATATGATGGCACCCATGTAAACATAGCAAGTTATAATACAGATTCATACATGGCAGGAAAAACGATAAGAAGGCATGTTGGTGAGCTTGTACCACTCACCTCAAAGCATTACATGGCATGTCAAGGAAACCAACATTAAGAAGACATATTTATGAAGCTAATTATGGCAAGAGCAAGTTCATAGGGTTTATGGATCACTAACAACAAGCATGGCAACAACTGAACTTAATGTTAATAGGCTGACAACAACACTATATAGCAACTTTGGAGCAAGATTACAATAAGCTACAGCAGGCCATAAATGCAACCAGGGGCATGGATGGATAGAGCATAACATGTAGAACAAAACACCCTTAGTGAACATCTCCAGATTATGCATAGAATGACTTGTAGCAGCAGGTTTACATAGCATCACGAAATAACAGATTCAGCCTAGCAAAACAGTAACAAAAAGTACACTACTTAACAAGCTCGATTCACTCACCACAAGTCATTGCATGACAAGATAAGCATAGCATCAGCAAGAAGACATGTTTATGAAGCTAACCAAGTCAAGAACAAGTTCATAGCTTGCAAGGATCAACTACAACAACCTTGGCAAAATTGAATAACATGTAAACAATCTGCCAGGAAACATTTTGTAGCAAAAGTAGAACACGAAAATGACATGCTAGACTACTCCATAATTGCAAACAGGGACATGAATGGATAGAGCAAAACCATATGTTCAAAACATCCTTACTGAAGTATCTCAAAATAAGCATGGATCTCTCTGTAGCATCAAGTTTACATGGCATAAAAATAACAGCAGAACAGGGACTAAAATCAGCAACATTACGAAGCCTAGTTTGCATGCTTGTGCTAGTCACCACATTGATCACAAAAATACATGGTAAGCACCTCTGTAAAGAAGACATGGCATAGTTCAAAACACATGTAGACATCAACCTCATAGGATGCACACATCAATCATGGAAAAAATGACAAATGAGCAGGTTCTGTTAACAGACAGCAGCCAACATTATGAAGCACTCTTGCAACAATGATTCAGGCATCAAGATGAACTCAAATGAACATGATGCAATGGAATGAAATGAAGTAGTCGTTGAGACGAACAATTGACATATTACATGCACAAAACGGAGCTACAGATGCAGAGATATGATGCGATGAACATGGCATGATAATGTCAAAATATTTCGGGACAGTCAATTTCAGGAAAAAAACAGGGTGAGCGCTAAATGACTATACGTCGCCCGGGGCGGGACTTTGTGGGTTCTCACCTAGCGGGCCTTGGCCCGGTCGGTGTGGAGGCAGGCCGGGGACGCGGGTCGGGCCGAGGCCCACGGGGAGGGGCGCGGTCAACGGGCACGGCATGGTCGAGCGGCGGCGGCGCTCCTCCGCGCGGAGCAGAACGACGACGGCGGCTGCTGCACTCCGGCGACGCAAGACGACAGGGAAACGACCGGAGGGCGTCAGATCCGATGCGGGGAAGCCGGATCTGACCGGAGACGGGGTCGGCGGAGAGTTTGGGCGCAGGGACGCGAAGATCCGGCGATGGCGGCCATGACGGCGGCAACCTGCGGGGGAGAGAGAGGCCAAGAGGGAGGAGAGGAAGGAGAAGAAGGACGGGAGGCAGGCGGTGCTGGCCTGAGACGGCGAAGACGGCGGCTGACGCCGACGGGCGCGATCGGCGGGGCGACGAGGCCGCGGGCGCTCGAGCTGGAGGTGCGGGGCAAGGCGGGGAGCGGGCGGCGGCGCGGGATCGGGCCGACCCGGGCCCAGATGGGCTTGGCGGGCCCTGCGCGGGCTTGGACGGGCCAGCGGCGGCGGGGAGTGGACAGGGGGTGCGCTGGGGACGCGTGGAGGGTGCTGGTTGGCTAGAGGGGCGATAGGTGGCGGTGCGTCGAGTGGGGCGGTGACACTTGGCGGTGGAGGGCTGGCTTGGCGCTGAAATTGAGGAGGGAGGAGGCTGGCGGCTGCGGGGATCCCGAGGGGGAGGCTAGAGGTAGGTGGAGGGGCTAGGGATGCCAAATTTGGAAGGGGGGGTGTCCATATATAGGCAGGGATGGCTAGGGTTTGGGTTTAGGGGGGTTTTAGGAGCTTTTCGGAGCCTCCGATCGTGATCCGACGATCAGGAATGGAGGGGGGGTTTAGGTGGGCTGAGAAGAGGGGTTGGGCTGAGAGAAGAGGAGAGAAGGAGAGGCCCGGCAGTAGTTTCAAAGACCGAAACATCCCACGAAGGTACCGACAACGGTACCGCTATATATTTAACGGTTGGGCTATCAAACGAGCTCCGAATGCGACAAAACTTGGCAGACGGTCTGTCTACACTATAATAAGACCGCACGACAAGTTGCAACCCATTCTGAGAACATTTTTATGCCACTTATAAAATAATATTTCGGAGGTGCCGCGGGCGCGTGCGAGTGTGTCTGGACTCCGAACGGACAACGGAGAGGACTGGGGAAACCCGAACGGATGCAAGTTCTGAAAAACATGCAGATGAAATGCAGATGATGACATGGCAAAATGCAACATGCAAGCAAATGACATGGCAACAACGGCGAATAACTGGCAGACACCTGGCGCATCGAATCCGAGGCGTTACAATATGATCCCCGAAGGTTTTGACCACCGTACCACCGCAAAATCCTCTATTCTTGTTCCCTGTTGTTTTTCTGACAGATCTGAAGGCATGTCATCCCAACATTCGAAGGTACAGAGCTATGTAGCTGATTACATTGCAGACCCCAATTTCTATGGGTATTTGGAGCATTATGATTGGACCACAGAGGAAGAAGAAGACTATGATCCAAAAGGAAAAGAAGAGACAAGTTCCGATGAAGAGGAAGTCCCACTACCCCAACCTGGGGACATGCACATGGAGTTCAAAAAGTCAAGTCTCTCCACTAAAGCAAAGAAACCTAAGATCGAGTTTATCCCTTTCCGTCTTTTGCAAGAGAACAAGCAATAATTATGCAAAAATATATTAATACTAGAGCATAAGATCGATGACCTGAAGGACGAAAATTCCATCCTCAAGCATAAGCCGAGGAAGAAGGGCAAGCCTCCAACATCATCAACTCCATCACCACCACCTCCAAAGAAAGAGATCTAAATACATGGGTATGGGTACTCCCCTTGGCTTGTGCCAAGCTTGGGGGAGGTGTCCCGGTATCGTATCACCATCACATCTTTAACTTTATGGTTTTTCTTAGTTCTATCCTTTTGGTTATATCATGGTTTAGTAGAATAAAGTTTTTAGTATGATCTAGCCCTGAGTTTTGCTTTATGTTCCCTCTATGTAATCAAGTCCGAGAGTTATATAATAAAGAGTAGTTTTGAGTTGAGGGCTTTGCTTTCTTGCTATGATCTTGAGAAAAAAAATAAAGAAAAGAATAGAATAAAAGAAATAAAAAGACTATATAATGATCTTATGGATAGTGATGATTTCACATATAAAGAGTATGATGAATAAAATTTGTTGAGATTTGACATAGTTTTGGTCATTGTTGCAATTAATAGGAATTAATCAAGAAAGAGAGGTTTCACATATAAATATACTATCTTGGACATCTTTTGTGATTGTGAGCACTTGTTAAAATATTATATGCTAAAAGGTTGATGTTGGACAAGGAAGACAACATAATGAGTTATGTTTACTATGTCCGAATAGAAGTTATATTGTCATGGAACCTCCAACATGTTGAGTTTGTCTTTCCCTCTTGTGCTAGCCAAATCGTCTGCACCAAGTAGAGATACTACTTGTGCATCGAAACATCCCTTAAACCAGTTTTGCCATGAGAGTCCACTATACCTACCTATGGATTGAGTAAGATCCTTCAAGTAAGTTGTCATCGATGCAAGCAATAAAAATTGTTGTCTAAATACGTATGATCTTTTAGTGTGAAGAAAATGAGCTTTATCTGAACTTGTGATATGGAAGAAATAAAAGCAACAGACGGTGTAATAAACTTCTTTATCACAAGCGGCAATATAAAGTGACGTTTTTTGCATTAAGATTTTGTGCATCCAACCATAAAAGCGCATGACAACCTCTGCTTCCCTCTGTGAAGGGCCTATCTTTTACTCTTACTTTCTGCCCTTATACAAGAGTCATGGTGATCTTCACCTTTCCTTTTTACACCTTTTCCTTTTGGAAAGCACTATATGTTGGGGAAGATCCAGATATATATATCCACTCGGATGTAGGTCATTATAAAGTATTGTTGTTGACATTACCCTTGAGGTAAAAGGTTGGGAGGCGAAACTATAAGCCCCTATCTTTCTCTGTGTTCGACTGAGGCTCTGAACTCATAATTATCACGTGAGTGTTAGCAATTATGAAAGACTAAGAGATGGTTGAGTATGTGGAACTTGCTATACAAAAGCTCTTACATTGACTCTTTCCGATGTTATGATAAATTGCAATTGCTTCAATGACTGAGATGATAGTTTGTTAGTTTTCAATAAAGTTTCTGATTCATACTTTAGTTTGTGAATGAATTGTCACTTTAGCATGAGAAGTTATATGTCAATATATATTGCTGTTGTAAAAGATGATCATGATGCCCTCATATCCGTCTTTTATTTTATCGACACCTCTATCTCTAAACATGTGGACATATTTATCGATTTTGGCTTCCGCTTGAGGGCAAGCGAGGTTTAAGCTTGGGGGAGTTGATACGTCCATTTTGCATCATGCTTTTATATTGATATTCATTGCATTATGGGTTGTTACTACACATGATGGTACAATACTTATGCATTTTCTCACTTATTTTACAAGGTTTACATGAAGAGGGAGAATGCCGGAGCTGGAATTCTGGACTAGAAAGGGTGCAATATGAGAGACCTATTCTGCACAACTCCAAAATTCCTAAAAAAATTATGGAGAATTATTTTGGAATATATAAAAATATTGGGCAAAGAAAATGCCAGAGGTGACCCACCAGGTGACCACAAGGGTGGGGGCGCGTCCTACCCCCTGGGCGCGCCTCCCTGGCTTGTGGGCCACTTGTGAGGCCCCCGGTGCCCATCTTATGCTATATGATGTCTTTTGACCCAGAAAAAAAATCATAAAGAAGCTTTCGGGATGAAGCGCGGTCGTCTCGAGGCGGAAGTTGGGCAGAACAAATCTAGGGCTCCACCAGAGTTGTTCTGTCAGGGAAACTTCCCTCTCGGAGGGGGAAATTGAAGCCATTGTCATCACCAACGATCCTCTCATCAAGAGGGGGTCAATTTCCATTAACATCTTCACCAGCACCATCTCTTCTCAAACCCTAATTCATCTCTTGTATCCGATCTTTGTCTCAAAACCTCAGATTGGTACCTGTGGGTTGCTAGTAGTGTTGATTACTCCTTGTAGTTAATGCTAGTTGGTTTATTCGGTGGAAGATCATATGTTCAGATACTTAATGATAATTAATACTCCTCTGATTATGAGCATGAATATGTTGTGTGAGTAGTTACGTTTGTTCCTGAGGACATGGGAGAAGTCTTATTATAAGTAATCACGTGAATTTGGTATTCGTTCGATATTTTGATGAGATGTATGTTGTCTTTCCTCTAGTGGTGTTATGTGAGCGCCGACTACATGACACTTACCATGATTTGGTCCTAGGGGAAGGCATTGGGAAGTAACAAGTAGATGATGGGTTGCTAGAGTGACAGAAGCTTAAACCCTAGTTTATGTGTTGCTTCATAAGGGGCTGATTTGGATCCATATGTTTCATGCTATGGTTAGATTAATCTTAATTACTATTTTGTAGTTGCGGATTCTTGCAAGAAAGGTTAATCATAAGTGGGAGGCTTGTCCAAGTAAGTACATCACCCAAGCACCGGTCCACCCACATATCAAATTATCGAAGTAACGAACATGAATCATATGAGCATGATGAAAACTAGCTTGACAATAATTCCCATGTGTCCTTGGGAGCACTTTGCTTTATATAAGAGTTCGTCTAGGCTTGTCCTTTGCTACAAAAAGGATTGGGCCACCTTACTGCACCTTAGTTACACTTGTTACTTGTTACCGGTTACGCATTATCTTATTACAGAACTATTTGTTACGGACAATTTCAGTGCTTGCAGAGAATACCTTGCTGAAAACCGTTTGTCATTTCCTTCTACTCCTAGTTGGGTTTGACACTCTTACTTATCGAAAGGACTATGATAGATCCCCTATACTTGTGGGTCATCACTTCACCATCACCGTCACCATGCCGTCATGCTGCCGGAACTCATCCACTACCTCACCGTCTTGCTAGATCAAGAAGGTGTGGACGCCACGGAACTGAACATGTGCTGAACGCGGCGGTGCTGTATGTTTTGTACTCGATCGGTTGGATCGCGAAGAAGTTTGACTACATCAACTGCGTTGTCAAACACTTCTACTTACGGTCAACGATGGTACATAGACACACTCTCCCCCTCATTGCTATGCATCTCCATGGATAGATCCTACATGTGCATAGGAAGTTTTTTTGTTTTCCATGCAACGTCCCCCAACAGTGGCAACCGAGCCAGGTCTATGCGTATATGATATGCACAAGAAGAACACAAAGAGTTGTGGGCGGTGATAGTCATACTGCTTACCACTAATGTCATATTTTGATTCGGCGGTATTGTGGGATGAAGCGCCCCGGACCAACCTTACATGACCACGCACATGAGACCAGTTCCACCGACTGACATGCAACTAGTTTTGCATGAAGGTGGCTGGCGGGTGTCTGTTTCTCCTACTTTAGTTGAATCGAATTTGACTAGGGCCGGTCCTTGAATAAGGTTAAAACAGCAAACTTGATGAATCACCGTTGTGGTTTTTGCGTAGGTAAGAACGGTTCTTGCTAGAAGCCAGTAGCAGGCACGTAAAACTTGCAACAACAAAGTAGATGACGTCTAACTTTTTTTTGCAGGGCTTGTTGTGATGTGATATATGCTGATGTATGAGATGATCATGTTTTGTAATATCGACAACCGGTAGGGGCATTAGGGTTGTCTCTTTATTGTATGAAGTGCAAACGCCATGTAATTGCTTTACTTTATCGCTATGCGTTAGCAATAGTTATAGAAGCAATAATTGGTGAGACAACCCCGATGCAACGATGGAGATCAAGGTGTCGAGCCGATGACAATGGAGATCATGATGATGCTTTGGAGATAGATATCAAAAGCACAAGATGATGATGACCATGTCATGTCACATATTTTGATTGCATGTGATGTTTATCTTTTATGCATCTTATTTTGCTTAGAATAGCAGTAGCATTATAAGTTGACCCCTTCACTAAATTTCAAGGTAAAAGTGTTCTCCCCGAGTATGCACTGTTGCCAAAGTTCGTCGTTTCGAAGCACCTCGTGATGATCGGGTGTGATAGACTATACGTTCACATACAACAGGTGTAAGACAGTTTTGCACATGCAGAATACTTGGGTTAAATTTGACAAGCCTAACATGTACAGACATGGTCTCAGAACACTTGAGACTGAAAGGTCAAACATGAGTCATATAGTAGATGTGATCAACATAGAGATGTTCACCATTGATGACTACCCCATCTCATGTGATGATCGGACATGGGTTAGTTGATTTGGATCATGTATCACTTAGATAACTTGAGGGACATTTATTTAAGTGGGAGTTCATTAGTAATTCGATTAATTGAACTTAATTTATCATGAACTTAGTCCTGATAGTATTTGCATATCTATATTGTAGATCAATGGCCTGTGCTACCGTTCCCCTGAATTTTAATGTGTTCCTAGAGAAAGCTAAGTAGAAAGTTCATGGTAGCAACTACACGGACTGGGTCTGTCACTTGAGGATTATCCTCATTGTTGCATCGAAGAATTATGTATTTGATGCACCGCTAGGTGACGGACCTGCTGCAGGAGCTGAAGCAATCGTTTTGAACGCCTGGCAGGCTCGATCTGATGACTACTCTATAGTTTAGTGTGCCATGCTTTACGACTTAGATCCAGGACTTCAAAGATGTTTTGAACATCATGGAGCATATGAGATGTTCCAAGAGTTGAAGTTAATATTTCAAGCAAATGCCCGGGTTGAGAGATATGAATTTTCCAACAAGTTCTATAGCTACAAGATGGAGGAGAACAGTTATGTCAGTGAACACATACTCAAAATGTCTGGGTATGATAATCACTTGACTCAGCTGGGAGTTAATCTTCCAGTTGATTGTGTTATTGACAGAGTTCTTCAATCACTGCCACCTAGCTACAAAGGCTTCGTGATGAACTATAATATGCAAGGGATGAACAAAACAATTCCTGAGCTCTTCGCAATGCTTAAGGCCGTGGAGGTAGAAATTAAGAAGGAGCATCAAGTGTTGATGGTTAACAAGACCTCTAGTTTCAAGAAAAAGGGCAAGGGAAATAAAGGGAACTTCAAGAAGAATGGCAAGCAAGTTGACACTCCCGGGAAGAAGCCCAAAGCTGGACCCAACCCTGAAACTGAGTGCTTCTACTGTAAAGGAAATGTTCACTTGAAGAGGAACTTCCCCAAATACTTGGTGGATAAGAAGGGTGGCAAAGTGAACAAAGGTATATTTGATATACATGTTATTGATGTGTAGCTTACTAGTGCTCGTATCAGCGCCTGGGTATTTGATACTTGTTCAGTTGCTCATATTTGTAACTAGAACCAGGAGCTGCGGAATAAATAAATATTGGCTAAGGATGAAGTGACGATGCGCGTCGAGAATGGTTCCAAGGTAGATGTGATTGCCGTCGGCATGCTACCTCTACATCTAGCTTCGGGATTAGTTTTAGACCTTAATAATAGTTATTTGGTGCCCGCGTTGAGCACGAACATTATATCTGGATCTTGTTTATTGCGAGACGATTATTCATTTAAGTTAGAGAATAATGGTTGTTCTATTTATATGAATAATATCTTTTATGGTCATGCACCCTTGAAGACTGGTGTATTCTTGTTGAATCTCGATTGTAGTGATACACACATTCATAATATTGATGCCAAATGATGCAAAGTTGATAATGATAGTGCAACATACTTGTGGCACTGCCGTTTAGGTCATATTGGTGTAAATCGCATGAAGAAACTCCATGCGGATGGGCTTTTGGAATCACTTGATTATGAATCATTTGATACTTGTGAACCATGCCTCATGGGCAAGATGACTAAAACTTCGTTCTCTGGAACAATGGAGCAAGCTAATGACTTATTAGAAATAATACATACCGATGTATGCGGTCCTGAGTGTAGAAGTACGCGGTGGGTATCATTATTTTCTGACCTTCACTGATGATTTGAGTAGGTATGGGTATATCTACCCGATGAAACACAAGTATGAAACATTTGAAAAGTTCAAAGAATTTCATAGTGAAGTGGAGAATCATCGTAACAAGAAAATAAAGTTTCTACGATCTGATCCTGGAGGCGAATATTTGAGTTACAAGTTTGGCCTTCATTTAAAACAATGTGGAATTATTTCACAACTCACGCCACCTGGAACACCACAACGTAACGGTGTATCCGAACGTCGTAACTATACTTTATTAGATATGGTGCGTTCTATGATGTCTCTTACTGATTTAGCACTATCTTTTTGGGGTTATGCATTAGAGATAGTTGCATTCACGTTAAATAGGGCACCATCTAAATCCGTTGAGAGGACACCATATGAACTGTGGTTTGGCAAGAAACCTAAGCTGTCGTTTCTTAAAGTTTGGGGATGCGATGCTTATGTCAAAAGGCTTCTCAGATTGGGGATGCAAGAGACCTAAATTGGAGAAGTGCGTCTTCATTGGATACCCTAAGGAAACAATTGGGTACGCCTTCTACCACAGATTCGAAGGCAAGATCTTTATTGCTAAGAATGGGTCCTTTCTAGAGAAGAAGTTTCTCTTGAAAGAAGTGAGTGGGAGGAAAGTAGAACTTGATGAGGTAATTGTACCTTCTCTCGAATTGGAATGTAGCACATCACAGAAGACCGTTCCCATGATGCCTACACCAACAAGAGAGGAAGCAAATGATAATGATCATGAAACTTCAGATCAAGTTACTGCTGAACCATGTAGGTCGACCAAAGCACGATCCGCACCAGAGTGGTACGGTAATCCTCTCCTGGAAGTTATGTTATTAGACCATGGCGAACCTACGAACTATGAAGAAGCTATGATGAGCCCAGATTCTGCTAAATGGCTTGAGGCCATGAAATCTGAGATATGATCCATGTATAAGCACAAAGTATGGACCTTGGTGGACTTGCCCGATGATCGGCAAGCCATTGAGAATAAATGGATCTTCAAGAAGAAGATTGACGCTGATGGTACTGTTACTGTCTACAAAGCTCGACTTGTCGCAAAAGGTTTTCGACAAGTTCAAGGTGTTGACTACGATGATACTTTCTCACCCATAGTGATGCTTAAGTCCGTATGAATCATGTTAGCAATTACCACATTTTATGATTATGAAATCTGGCAAATGGATGTCAAAACTGCATTCCTTAATGGATTTCTTAAAGAAGAGTTGTATATGATGCAACCAGAAGGTTTTGTCGATCCTAAAGGTGCTAACAAAGTGTGCAAGCTCCAACGATCCATCTATGGACTGGTGCAAGCATCTCGGAGTTGGAATATACGCTTTGATGAGGTGATCAAAGCATATGCTTTTATACAGACTTTCGGTGAAGCCTGTATTTACAAGAAACTGAGTCAGAGCTCTATAGCATTTCTGATATTATATGTAGATGACATATTGTTGATTGGAAATGATACAAAATTTCTGGATAGCATAAAAGGATATTTGAATAAGAGTTTTTCAATGAAAGACCTCGGTGAAGCTACTTATATATTGGGCATCAATATCTATAGAGATAGACCGAGACGCTTAATAGGACTGTCACAAAGCACATACCTTGACAAAGTTTTGAAGAAGTTCAAAATGGATCAGTCAAACAAAGGGTTCCTTGCTGTGTTACAAGGTGAAATTGAGCCAGACTCAATGTTCGACCACTGTAGAAGATAAAGGGAAAATGAAAGTCATTCTCTATGCCTCAACCATAGGTTCTATCATGTATGCTATTGTTGGGGAACGTAGCAGAAATTCAAAATTTTCTATGCATCACCAAGATCAATCTATGGAGATTCTAGCAACAAGAGAGAGAGGATGAGCATCTTCATACCTTTGAAGATCGCTAAGCGGAAGCGTCACTAGAACGCGGATGAGGGAGTCGTACTCGCGGCGATTAAAATCGTGGAAGATCCGATCTAACACTGAATGGATGGCGCCTCCGTGTTCAACACACGTACAGCCCGGGGATGTCTCCTCCTTCTTGATCCAGCAAGGGGAGAGGAGAAGTTGAGGGAGAGCTCCGGCAGCACGATGGCGTGGTGTGGAGCTTGCAGTTCTCTGGCAGGGCTTCGCCGAGCGCTACAAAGGAGGAGGTGGTGTTGGAGAGGGGGAGGGCTGTCCCAGGGGAAGGGTATGGCATCCCTCCCACCCCCACTATTTATAGGGGGAAGGGGAGAGGGGGTCGGCCCCCTTAGATCTCATCTAAGGGGGGGCAAGGGGGGGGGGGCTTTCCCCCAAGTTGGTGGGAGGCACCCCCACCCCTAGGGTTTTCAACCCTAGGCGTCTTGGGCCCTTGGGGGGGGGGGCGCACCAGTCCACTAGGGGCTGGTTCACATCATTAGGGATACTTTCCAGAACGTTTCAGACTCCAAAAAGGAATAGGTATGTGGTACGGTAAGTAAACCGACTCCAAAATTGTTCTAATAGCATTTTTTTCTCCGTTCTGGAATAATTAAAAAATTAGGAAAATTAAAAGTAGTCCAAAAGAGACACGAGGAGACCACAAGGGTGGAGGGCGTGCCCTACCCTCCTAGGCGCCCCTGCCTTGTGGCCACCTCATGTGCCCCCCGGACTCCGTTTTCTTGCACAATACTTCTTTTGGACGGTAAAAATTTATTATATAATCTCCCGAAAGTTTTGACCACCGTACCACAAAAAAAAAATCCTCTGTTCTTGTGTTTAGCTAATTCTGCAGCAGATTTGGAGCAAGATTTCATCCCAAGATTCGGAGGGAGAGAGCTATGTAGCTGATTACATTGCAAACCCCAGGGTTTACGAGGATGTGGAGCATTATGGTTGGACCACAAAGGAAGAAGAAGATTATGACCAGAAAGGAAAAGTAGAGACAAGCTCCGATGAAGAGGAAGTCCCACTACCCCAACCTGGGGACATGCACGTGGAGTTCAAAAAGTCAAGTCTCCCCACTAAAGCAAAGAAACCTAAGATCAAGTTTATCCCTTTCCGTCTTTTGCAGGAGAGAAAGCAAGAATTATGCAAAAAGGTATTAATACTAGAGCAGGAGGTCGATGACCTGAAGGAGCAAAATTCCATTCTCAAGCGTAAGCTGAGGAAGGACGAGCCCACTTCATCATCAACAACTCCATCATCACCACCTCCGAAGAAAGAATCCTAACTACATGGGTATGGTCACTCCCCTTGGCAACCGCCAAGCTTGGGGGAGGTGCCCCGGTATCGTATCACCATCACGCCTTTACTTTTATCGTTATTCTTAGTTCGATCCTTTTAGTTATATATTGATCTAGTAGAATAAAGTTTTAGTATGATCTAGCTTTGAGTTTGAGATCTATCTATGTAATCAAGTCCGTGAGCTATATAATAAAGAGTAGTTTTGAGTTGAGGGCTTTGCTATCTTAATATGATCTTGAGGGAATAATAGAAAGAATAAAAATAAATAAAAAGATCATATGTTGATCTTATGGAGAGTAATGACTTCACATATAAAGAGTGTGACGAATAAAAAATGTTGAGAGTTGACAAACATAGTTTTGGTCATTGTTGCAATTAATAGGAAGTAATAAAGAAAGAGAGGTTTTCACATATAAATATACTATCTTGGAGGGGGGACATCTTTTATAATTGTGAGCACTCATTAAAATATGACATGCTAAAAAGTCGATGTTGGACAAGGAAGACAACATAATGGGTTATGTTTTCTTATATCCGAATAGATATTGTCATGGATCCTCCAACATGTTGAGCTTGCTTTTCCCTCTAATGCTAGCCAACTTCTTTGCACCAAGTAGAGATACTACTTGTGCATCCAAACATGCCTTAAACCAGTTTTGCCATGAGAGTGCACCATACCTACCTATGGATTGACTAAGTTCCTTCAAGTAAGTTGTCATCGGTGCAAGCAATAAAAATTTCTCTCTAAATATGTATGATCTATTAGTGTGAAGAAAACAAGTTTTATATGAACTTGTGATATGGAAGAAATAAAAGCGACAGACTGCATAATAAAGTTCTTTATCACAAGCAGCAATATAAAGTGACGTTCTTTTGCATTAAGATTTTGTGCATCCAACTATAAAAGTGCATGACAACCTCTGTTTCCCTCTGCGAAGGGCCTATCTTTTACTTTTATCTTCTACCCTTATGCAAGAGTCATGGTGATCTTCACCTTTCCTTTTTACACTTTTTTCTTTTGGCAAGCACTATCTGTTGGAGAGATCCAAATATATATATCCACTCGGATGTAGGTTATGATGAAGTATTATTGTTGGCATTACCCTTGAGGTAAAAAAGGCGAAACTATAAGCCCCTATCTTTCTCTGTGTCTGATTTAAGCTTTGAACCCATAAGTATCGCGTGAGTGTTAGCAATTGTGAAAGACTAAATGATAGTTGAGTATGTGGACTTGCTGAAAAGCTCTTGAATTGAATCTTTCAGATGTTATGATAAATTACAATTGCTTCAATGACTGAGATCATTGTTTGTTAGTTTTCAATGAAGGTTTTTATTCATACTTAACCTTGCGAACGAATTGTTACTTTAACATCAGAAATTATATGAAATTATATGTTGCGGTTCTATAGATAATCATGATGCCCTCATGTCCGTATTTTGTTTTATCGACACCTCTATCTCTAAACATGTGGACATATTTTCCGATTTGGGCTTTCGCTTGAGGACAAGCGAGGTCTAAGCTTTGGGGAGTTAGTACGTCCATTTTGCATCATGCTTTTATATTGATATTTATTGCATTATGGGCTATTATTACACATTTTAGCACAATACTTATGCCTTTTCTCTCTTATTTTACAAGATTTACATGAAGAGGGAGAATGCCGGCAGCTGGAATTCTATGCTAGAAAAGGAGCAAATATAAGAGACCTATTCTGCACAACTTTAAAAATATTGGGCGAAGAAAGTACGAGAGGGGGGCACCTTCCATCCACAAGGGTGTAGGGCACGCCCCCTACCTTGTGGGCCACCTGGCAGGCCCTCGATGCCCATCTTCTGCAATATGGTGTGTTTTGACCTGGAAAAAATCAGAAGGAAGCTTTCGGGATGAAGCGTCGCCATCTCAAGGCGGAACCTGGGCATAAAAAATCTAGGGCTCTGGCAGAGCTGTTCTGCCGGGGAAACTTCCCTCCGGGATGGGGAAATCGAAGCCATCGTCATCACCAACAATCCTCTCATCAAGAGGGGGTCAATCTTCATCAACATCTTCACCAGCACCATCTCCTCTCAAACCCTAGTTCATCTCTTGTATCCGATCTTTGTCTCAAAACCTCATATTGGTACGTGTTGGTTGCTAGTAGTGTTGATTACTCTGTAGTTGATGCTAGTTGGTTTATTCAGTGGAAGATCATATGTTCATATCCTTAATGATAATTAATACTTGATACATCCATTTTGCATCATGTTTTCCTACTGTTATTCATGTTGTTTTATTGTATAATAATGCTTTTTGGAGTAATTCTAATGCCTTTTCTCTCATAATATGCAAGATATGCACAAAAGGGGGAAGAATTCTGGCAGCTGGAAATCTGGACCTAAAAAAGCTACATCAAGCTACCTATTCTGCACAACTCCAAATGAGCTGAAACTTCCCAATGATTTTTATGGAATATTTAAGAATTATTGGAGCAAATAAGTACCAGAGGGGGGCCACCAGGTGGGCACAACCCACCTGGGAGCGTCAGGAGGCCCAGGCGTTCCCTGGTGGATGTTGCCCTCCTCGGCCCACCTCCGGTGCCCATCTTCTGGTATATAAGTCATTTTTACCTAGAAAAAATAAAGAGGAGGACTTTCAGGGAGAAGCGCCACGTTAGGGCCAAACTTGGGCAGGAGCACTTTTGCCCTTCGGCGGAGCGATTCCGCCGGGGAAACTTCCCTCCTGGAGGGGGAAATCATCGTCATTATCATCACCAACAACTCTCCCATCTTGGGGAGGGCAATCTTCATCAACATCTTCAACAACACCAACTCCTCTCAAATGCTAGCTCATCTCTTGTGTTCAATCTTTGTACCAAAACTATAGATTGGTGCTTGTGGGTGACTGGTAGTGTTGATACTAAATACTTTGCTGCAGATACTAAGTTATCCAGGTGTGGTTGAATTGACAACTCAACTGCTAATACTCAAGAATATTCTTTGGCTCCCCTCGTGTCGAATCAATAAATTTGGGTTGTACTTCACCCTCGAAAGCTGTTGCGATCCCCTAAACTTGTGGGTTATCAAGACTAATTTCTGGCGCCGTTGCCAGGGAGCATAGCTCTATTCTCTGAGTCACTTGGGATTTATATCTGTTGATCACTATGAAGAACTTGAAAGACGCTAAAACCAAGATCTATCCCTCAACTACGATGGGAGGTAAGGAACTGCCATCTAGCTCTGCGCTAGATTCTCCTGCTGTTATGAGTAAGCTTTCGACACCTAAACCTACTACTGTGATGAATTCTCATATGTCGCATGTTATCGATGGTGCCATTTCTGCTATGCATGATGAAACTACTTCTGTGCGTGATACTACTTTGCCATTAGGTGAATTTCTTGATGAAAAACTTGCTAGAGTTAGGGGGAATGAAAATATTGAAGATGCTATTATTGATGATAGTGATGATGAAAATTCTCCCAATGATTATGTATTGCCTATTGTTCCTGAGGGTTATGTTATGAATGAAGAAGCTGCTAGAGCTATCTTTGCTTGCAATGATAGATATGATCTTAAGAAATTCTTAGCTAAATGGAAGCAGCAGTCTCTTAATGCTAGAATGAAACCTGACCCTGCTTTTGCTACTTCACCTATCTGTGTTATTGATAAGGATTATGAATTCTCTGTTGATCCTGAGATTATTACTCTAGTTGAATCTGATCCTTTTTATGGCCTTGAATCTGAAACTGTTGTGGCACATCTTACCAAGTTGAATGATATAGCTACCCTGTTTACTCATGATGAAAGATCTCGCTATTTTTATATCCTTAAGATATTTCCGTTCTTGTTAAAGGGTGATGCTAAGACTTGGTATAATTCTCTTGCTCCTTGTTGTGTGTGTATTCCCCAGGATATGATTTATTACTTCTCTGCTAAATATTTCCCTGCTCATAAGAAACAAGCTGCCTTGCGGGAAATATATAATTTTGTGCAAATCAAAGAAGAGAGTCTCCCACAAGATTGGGGGAGGCTTCTCCGGTTACTTAATGCTTTGCCTGATCATCCTCTCAAGAAAAATGAAATAATTGATATCTTTTATAATGGACTAACCGATGCTTCCAAGGACTACTTGGATAGTTGTGCTGATTGTGTTTTCAGGGAAAGAACAGTCGACGAAGCTGAATTACTATTGAATAATATGTTGACTAATGAGAATAATTGGACTCTTCCTGAGACAATTCCCGAGCCAATTCCTGAACCAATTGAGCCAACTCCTGAGCCTATTCCTTAACCCACTCCGAAGAAGAGAGGTTTTTATTTCTCAGTCCTGAAGATATGCAAGAGGCATAGAAATCAATGAAAGAAAAAGGTATTAAAGCTGTAGATGTTAAGAATTTACCACCTATTGAAGAAATACATGGGCTTAATATACCGTCTGTTGGAGAACCACATTGTCTTGATAACCCGACACAGGTAGTAAAGGTAAATTCTCTCTATAGATATGATAAAGTTGAAATCCCCTCTACTAAATTTCATAGCCCTTGCTTAGATGAATTTGATGACTTTATGGCTAGAGAAGAAAGTTTTAATGCTTATGTTGGTAGAGAGTTAAAGAATAATGCTTTCGAGGTAGGACGTGTATCCGATAATATGGCTAGAGTTAAAGGTGAACTTCAACTCATTAGCAAATATGCGTCTATGGTTGCTACTCAAGCTGAGCAAGTACTTAAAGCTCAAAATGATTTGCTTGAGGAATTAAATAATAAAAATGACTTTGTTGTTAGAGTGGCTACTAGAACTAGTAGAATGACTCAGGAACCTTTGTATCCTGAAGGCCACCCTAAGAGAATCGACCAAGATTCTCAGAGAAATAATTTAGAGGCACCTAGTTCTTCTAAAAAGAAGAAAAAGAAAAACGATAGAACTTTGCATGCTTCTAGTGAACCTATTGTAGACACACCTGAAAATCCCAATGATATTTCTACTTCTGATGCTGAAACACAATCAGGTGATGAACATGAACCTAGTGATAATGTTAATGATAATGTTCATGCTAATGCTCAACCTAGCAAAAACAATGAAGTAGAGGTTGAACCTGCTGTTGATCTTGATAACCCACAATCAAAGAATCAACGTTATGACAAGAGAGATTTTGTTGCTAGGAAGCACAGTAAAGAAAGAGAACCATGGGTTCAGAAACCCATGCCCTTTCCTCCTAAACCATCCAAAACAAAGGATGATGAGGATTTTGAGCGCTTTGCTGAAATGATTAGACCTATTTTCTTACGTATGCGCTTAACTGATATGCTAAAAGTAAATCCTTATGCTAAGTATATGAAGGATATCATTACAAACAAAAGAAAGATACCGGAAGTTGAAGTTTCCACCATGCTTGCTAATTACACTTTTAAGGGTGGAATATCAAAGAAACTTGGAGATCCGGGTGTACCAACTATACCATGCTCCATTAAAAGAAATTACATTAGAACTGCTTTATGTGATCTTGGAGCCGGTGTTAGTGTTATGCCTCTCTCTTTATATCGTAGACTTGAATTGAATAAGTTGACACCTACTGAAATATCTTTGCAAATGGCTGATAAATCAACTGCTATACCTGTCGGTATCTGTGAGGATGTGCCTATTGTGGTTGCAAATGTCACTATCTTAACAGACTTTGTCATTCTTGATATTCCCGAGGACGATAGTATGTCTATTATCCTTGGTAGACCTTTTTTGAATACTGCAGGGGCTGTTATTGATTGCAACAAAGGCAATGTCACTTTTCATGTTAACGGTAATGAGCATACGGTACACTTTCCGAGGAAACAATCTCAAGTTCATAGCATCAATTCTATTGGAAAAGTTCCAACTATCATTATTGGAGGTTTTGAATTTCCTGTCCCTATTGTCAAGAAAAAGTATGGTATTCTTATTGTTGGGGATTTTCATATCCCCATTGAGGTAACTTAGTGTTATTCAAAATTTCTCTAGTTCCATGTTATTCGGAATGAGTTTGTTAACAAGACTTGATCAAACTTGTTAGTGGATTCATTTTGATGATCAAGAGATGGATGAAACTAGAAGGCACAACCTTCTGTACCCACTTTTTACTTTCTGTTATTTAGAATAAATAAAGCAAAAATAGTATTATCCATCTTTTTTTGAATTATCCGTGCAATAAAAAATATCCCGAAAATAAAAGTGCTCCAAATGCCTTGCAAATTTAGTATGATTTGTTATGGAATATTTGAGGATTTTAGGCACTGAAAACACTTCAGGAGGGGCAAGCACCAGGCCAAGAGAGTGGAGGGCGCCCCCCCTATAGGGCGCGCCCCTCGTGGGCCCCTGGTGGCCCCCTCCACTTATGCCAGCACCCACACACTTCATCTTCTACCCAAAAAAATCCCCATCCAGCTCAAGCACGAGTTCTATCTCATTTTGCTACGATTTTCGATCTCCTTGCTCAAAGCTCCTTCCACAAAACTGCTTTGGGAGATTGTTGCTTGGTATGTGACTCCTCCATTGGTCCAATTAGTTTTTGTTCTAGTGCTTTATTCATTGCAATTTTTTGCTGCATAGGTGACCATGTTCTTGAGCTTGCATGTTAAATTTATGAGGTCCCAAGCAATTCTAATGCATGATATAGGCTCTAGGCACTTGTAGGAGTAGTTGCTACCAATCTTGTTTAGTTTTATTCACTTTTATTTTGAGGTTACTAAAATTTCAAAAAATTTCAGAAAATGTTAAGGAGACTTTTAAGGGGTTCTTCTAGCCAAGACTCTCAAGAAATACAAGCCAAAGAGAAGGAAAAAGCCGAGTATAATCTTCCTCGCTTAGCGGAAGTGCGGTCGTGTGAATGGCCATGCATTGATTTCTTGAAAGAAGCCGGAACCTGAACTGGACCCTTATCATGCATCATCTATCCAATGGGATCCGGAGATGACCAGCCATTGGTATCCTGATTACACCTCTCATTACACCGGGGAGAGTAGCGGCGGTCCTTGGTATTAGACCAACTTAGGCCAAAAGCCTAAGCTTGGGGGAGTACGTATTTCTCACCGACTTTACATTCATGTTCACACACTAGTTGTCGGTGCTCATACTCTTTCATTGTATTATCCATGTTAGTTTAATTTTCTTTTTCTAGTTTTCTTCTTGTGTGTCTGATAAACCTTAAGAAAAACCAAAAAAATTAGTTAGTTTAATTTCCATGATTGTAGTAGAAATTAAAATGGAAACCCAAAAAGAATTCTAATTCTTCTTCTTACTTGTTGGGAGCTTTCCCGTGTAAATAGTTTTACTTTCTTTTCTTTCCTTTGGGGGTCGAGAAGACCATATTGAAAATGTTTAGTGGCTCTCATATGCATGATTGTTTATTTAACTTAGAGCCCATATTACTTGTCTTCTCTTTTGAGTTGAATGCTTGCAGATTCCAGCTTAGTCCAATGCACGTGCACTCTTATTATTATAGACATCGTTTGGTCGTGCAAGTGAAAGGCAATAATGACGATATATGATGGACTTATTTGGATGAGAAAAGCTAGTATGAACTCGACCTCTTTTGCTTTTGTAAATATTATGAGTTCATCGTTCCTGAGTCAGCTTACTATGAAGTAAAGATATTTGCAATGACATTTAGAGATTATAGTTGCGTGTGCCATGCTTGATTAGCTATGAGTTATAATGGTTTACCTTGCATGCCAACATGCTATTAGAATGATTATGATGTGGTATTATGGGATGGTATCCTCCTTTGAATGAATTGAGTGACTCGACTTGGCACATGTTCACGCATGTAGTTGAAACAAATCAACATAGCCTTCATGATATTTATGTTCATGGTAGATTATATCCTACTCATGCTTGTACTCGGTGTAAATTAATTTTAATGCATGTTCATGACTGTTGTCGCTCTCTCAGTTGGTCGCTTCCCAGTCTTTTGCTAGCCTTCACATGTACTAAGCGGGAATACCGATAGTGCATCCAAACTCCTTAAACCCCAAAGTTATTCCATATGAGTCCACTATACTTTCCTATATGCGGTATTTACCTGCCGTTCCAAGTAAATTTGTATGTGCCAAACTCCAAACCTTCAAATGAAATTCTGTTTTTTATGCTCGAGCAGCTCATGTTTCAACTAGGGCTGCCTATATCTTCCATGCTAGGTGGGTTATTCTCAAGAGGAGTGGTCTCCGCTCCTCATTCACGAGAAAGGACCGGTAACCGGGATGCCCAGTCCCATGATCCAAAAAGATCAAAGCAAATCAAAATAATTAAACAAAACTCCCCCAGGACTGTTGTTAGTTGGAGGCACTCGTTGTTTTGAGCAAGCCATGGATTGATGCTTGTTGGTGGTTGGGGGAGTATAAACCTTTACCATTCTGTTTGGGAACTGCCTATAATGCATGTAGTATGGAAGATACAACCATCTTATAGTTGTTGCGTTGACAGCGAAAGTATGCCGCTCAAAATGTTATTCAATCTCTATTTTACAATCGTGCTCTGGCATCTCTACAAATCCCTGCTTCCCTCTACGAAGGGCCTATCTATTTACTTTTATGTTGAGTCATCACCCTTCTTATTAAAAAGCACCTGCTGGAGAGCACACTATCATTTGCATTCATTACTATTGCTTTATATTGGGTATGACTTGACTGGATCTCTTTTACCATGAATTACAATGTTTAGTCAGTCCTTGATCTTTAAAGGTGCTCTGCATTTATGTTTTGCGGTCTCAGAAAGGCTAGCGAGATACCATTTTGTTATATCATGTTATGATTGTTTTGAGAAAGTGTTGTCATCCGAGTTTTATTATTATGGCACGCTAGCTGATTATGGTATTGATATGAGTAATTGTGAGACCTAAGTGCTATTGTGAGTATGGTTAGTTCATAATATTTGCTAAAACTTGAATACTGGCTTTTCATGTTTACAACAACAAGAGCAAACAGAGTTTATAAAAGTTTTTCTTTATCACTTTCAGTTTATCAACTGAATTGCTTGAGGACAAGCAAATGTTTAAGCTTGGGGGAGTTGATACGTCTCCAACGTATCTACTTTTCCAAACACTTTTGCCCTTGTTCTGGACTCTAACTTGCATGATTTGAATGAAACTAACCCGGACTGACGCTCTTTTCAGCAGAACTACCATGATGTTGTTTTATGTGTAGAAAGGAGAAGTTCTCGGAATGTCCTGAAAATCCACGGAGGCACCTTTTGGAATTAATAAGAATTTCTGGGCGAAAGAAATACACCAGGGGGCCCACACCCTGTCCACGAGACAGGGGGGCGCCCCCCCCTATAGGGCGCGCCCCCGTATCTCGCGGGACCCCTGGAGCTCCGCCGACCTCAACTCCAACTCCATATATTCCGTCTCGCAGAGAAAAAAATCAGAGAGAAAGTTTCATCGCGTTTTACGACACGGAGCCGCCGCCAAGCCCTAATCTCTCTCGGGAGGGCTGATCTGGAGTCCGTTCGGGGCTCCGGAGAGGGGGATTCGTCGCCGTCGTCATCATCAACCATCCTCCATCACCAATTTCATGATGCTCACCACCATGCGTGAGTAATTCCATCGTAGGCTTGCTGGACGGTGATGGGTTGGATGAGATTTACCATGTAATCAAGTTAGTTTTGTTAGGGTTTGATCCCTAGTATCCAGTATGTTCTGAGATTGATGTTGCTATGACCTTGCTATGCTTAATGCTTGTCACTAGGGCCCGAGTGCCATGATTTCAGATCTGAACCTATTATGTTTTCATGAATATATGTGTGTTCTTGATCCTATCTTGCAAGTCTATAGTCACCTATTATGTGTTATGATCCGACAACCCCGAAGTGACAATAATTGGGATACTTCTCGGTGATGACCATAGTTTGAGGAGTTCATGTATTCACTATGTGTTAATGCTTTGGTCCGGTTCTCTCTTAAAAGGAGGCCCTAATATCCCTTAGTTTCCGCTAGGACCCCGCTTCCACGGGAGGGTAGCACAAAAGATGTCATGCAAGTTCTTTTCCATTAGCACGTATGACTATTTACGGAATACATGCCTACATTACATTGATGAGCTGGAGCTAGTTCTGTGTCACCCTATGTTATAACTATTACATGAGGAATCACATCCGGCATAATTATCCATCATTGATCCATTTCCTACGAGCTTTTCACATATTGTTCTTCGCTTATTTACTTTTCCATAGCTACTGTTACAATTACTACAAAACCCCCAAAACTATTATCTTTACTTTTGCCACCGTTACCTTTTTTATCATACTACTTTGCTACTAAATACTTTGCTGCAGATACTAAGTTATCCAGGTGTGGTTGAATTGACAACTCAACTGCTAATACTCAAGAATATTCTTTGGCTCTCCTTGTATCGAATCAATAAATTTGGGTTGTACTTCACCCTCGAAAGCTGTTGCGATCCCCTACACTTGTGGGTTATCATATGTATGTTGTCATTCTCTTAGTGGTGTCATGTGAACATTGACTACATGACACTTCACCATATTTGTCCCTAAGGGAATGCATTGTGGAGTAGTTATTAGATGGTGGGTTGCTAGAGTGACGGCAGCTTAAACCCTAGTTTATGCGCTATTCCGTAAGGGACCGATTGGATCCAAAAGTTTAATGCTATGGTTAGAATTTATTGTTAATACTTTTCTTGTGGTTGCAGATGCTTGTGAGAGAGTTAATCATAAGTAGGAGGTTTGTTCAAGTAAGAATAGCACCTAAGCACCGGTCCACCCACATATCAAGTTATCAAAGTACCGAACACGAATTAAGCCAACATGATGAAAGTGACTAGATGAAATTCCCGTGTACCCTCAAGAACACTTTGCTTATCATAAGAGACCGTTTTGGCCTGTCCTATGCCTCAAAAGGATTGGGCTACCTTGCTGCAATTTTGTTATTACTATCATTACTTGCTCGTTACATATTATCTTGCTATCAAACTACACCACTACTTACAATTTTAGCACTTGCAGACATTACCTTCTGAAAACAACTTGTCATTTCCTTCCGCTCCTTGTTGGGTTTGACACTCTTACTTATCAAAAAGGCTACAATTGACCCCATATACTTGTGGGTCATCAAGGCTATTTTCTGGCACCGTTGCCAGGGAGTGAAGTGCTCTTGGTAAGTGGAAATTGGTAAGGAAACATTATTACTACATGCTGAAATTTATTGCACTTGCTACTATGGAAAACAATCCTTTGAGGGGTTTGTTCGGGGTATCTTCATCTTGATCGGAACCACAATTAGTTTCCCCTCAACCTACTGCACCTACTAAAAATGTTGAATATGAAATTCCTTCGAGTATGTTAGAACAACTGCTAGCTAATCCTTATGCAGGAGATGGAACCGAACATCCTGATATGCACTTGATATATGTGGATGAAATTTGTGAATTGTTTAAGCTTGCAGGTTTGCTCAAAGATGAAGCTAAGAAGAAGGTTTTCCCTTTATCTTTGAAGGAAAAAGCTTTGACATGTTATAGGCTATGCTATGATATTGGATCTTGGAACTGGAATCGATTGAAATTGGAATTTCATCAAAAAAGTTATCCTATGCATCTAGGTCATCATGATCGGAATTATAAATATAATTTTTGGCCTCGTGAAGGAGAAAGTATCGCTCTAGCTCGGGGGATGCTTAAGTCAATGTTATATTCATGCCCCAATCATGAGCTCTCAATAGAAATTATCATTCATAATTTTATGCTCGGCTTTCTCGTAATGATCAATCCATGCTCGATACTTCTTGTACTGGTTATTTTGTGAATAAGACTTTTGAATTCTGGTGGGATCTTTTAGAGAGAATTAAATGCAACTTTGAAGATTGGGGACTCGACGAAGGTAAAGAGTCAGGTATTGCACCTCAGTTTGATTGTGTTAAATCTTTTATGAATATCGATGCTTTTCAAAAGTTTAGCACTAAATATGGACTTGACTCTGAGATAGTAGGTTCCTTTTGTGAATCTTTTGCTACTCATGTTGATCTCCCTAAGGAGAAATGGTTTAAATATCACACCTATTAAAGAAGAAGTTAAAGAACCGGTAAAAGCTAAAGAAGAAACTATCATTGACAATGTTGATCCAGTTGTTCCCACTGCTTATATTGAAAAACCACCTTTCCCTGTTAGGACGAAGGAACATGCTAAAGCTTTAACTGTGGTTAAGAAAAGTTATGTTAGAACACCCAAACCATCTGAACAAATCAGAGTTGAACCTAGTGTTTCTATGGTTAAAGATCTCTTAGTTGATAATATTGATGGGCATGTTATTTCCTTCTGTGATGAAGCTTCTAGAATTGCCAAACCTGAAGGAAAAGATAAACATAGACTAGTTATTGGCACGCCTGTTGTCTCAGTTAAGATAGGAGATCATTTTTATCATGGGTTATGTGACCTAGATGCTAGTGTGAGTGTTATTCCTTTCTCCTTATATCAAGAAATTAAAGATGAAATAGCACATGCTGAAATAGAAGGCATGGATGTCACTATTAAACTTGCTAATAGAGATACTATATCACCAATTGGGATTCTTAGAGATGTTGATGTCTTGTGTGGGAGAATAAAATACCCTACTGATTTTCTTGTTCTTAGCTCCCCACAAGATGATCTTTGTCCCATTATTTTTGGTAGACCTTTCTTGAACACCATCAATGCTAAAATAGATTGTGAGAAACAAAGTGTCGGTGTTAGATTTGGTGATGAATCTCATGAATTTAATTTTTCCAAGTTTAGTAAACAACCTCATAAGAAAGATTTTCCTAGTAAGGATGAAATTATTGGTCTTGCTTCTATTATTGTGCCTCCTACTGATCCCTTGGAACAATATTTGCTAGACCATGAAAATGATTTGCATATGAGTGAAAGAAATGAAATAGATAGAATCTTTTATGAAAAACAACCTCTGCTTAAACACAATTTGCCTATTGAAACTCTAGGAGGTCCTCCTCCACCTAAAGGTCATCCTGTGTTTGAATTAAAACAATTGCCAGACACTTTGAAATATGCTTATCTTGATGAGAAAAAGATATATACTGTTATTATTAGTGCTAACCTTTCAGAACATGAAGAAGAAAGACTATTGAAAGTTCTAAGGAAGCACATGGCTGCTATCGGATATACTCTTGATGATCTTAAGGGCATTAGTCCCACTCTATGTCAACACAAGATTAATATGTAACCTGATGCTAAACCCGTTGTTGATCACCAACGTCGATTAAATCCGAAGATGAAAGAAGTGGTAAGAACGAAAATATTGGAACTTCTGGAAGCAGGTATAATCTATCCTATAGATGAGAGTAGATGGGTAGGTCATGTTCATTGTGTCCCTAAGAAGGGAGGTATTACTGTTGTTCCTAATGATAAGAATGATCTCATTCCACAAAGAATTGTCACAGGCTATAGAATGGTAATCGATTATAGAAAACTAAACCAAGCAACTACAAAAGATCATTACCCTCTACCTTTTATCAATCAAATGTTAGAAATATTATCTAAGCACACACATTTTTGCTTTCTTGATGGATACTCTGATTTCCATAAATACCTGTTTTACAACCTGATCAAGAAGAGACCACTTTTACTTGTCCTTTTGGAACATTTGCTTATAGACGTATGCCTTTTGGTTTATGTAATGCACCCGCTACCTTTCAAAGATGTATGACTGCTATATTCTCTGATTCTTGTGACAAGATTGTTGAGGTTTTCATGGAGACTTTTCCGTTTATTGGAAGTCTTTTGATGATTGTTTAAGAAATCTTGATCAATTTTTGCAGAGATGTGAACAAACAAATCTTGTCTTCAATTGGGAGAAGTGCCACTTCATGGTTAACGAATGTATTGTTTCGGGCCATAAAATTTCTGAAAGAG